>NC_065443.1:6885873-7188903 GCF_917563875.1 Diabrotica virgifera virgifera | reverse complement strand
ATCTGAAAAGGTAGCAGTGGAATAGGATAAAAGCCGCCTCATCGAATCTATTCCTCTAAATATCTATATTAGGGAGTTTTTGTGCACACAAATACGTAAACGTAACGCATCTTTTTGACATATACGCTTGCGCATTAATGGTTGAACTCCCGTATCTCGATACGTATTACCTAAAGTAACGCTCTGATACGTACGTGAGAACACATCCCTATCGAGACGAAAGTCACCGAATGCACACGAGGATCTTGCCCGATTACCTACCAAATGAACATGTCATCAGCGTACTACCCGTTTATAAACATTTTAAGGTTATATTGGTTATTGGTTTAGTCTATTTGAGTAAAATTATTCTGTTTGTAATTGGAAATTCGAACTTCATAATAGATTTAAAATTTTATGGTTTTTAAGTTGTCTATTAATAAAGCAAAACAAACAAATCTTGTATTAATTTAAGAAATACAGTGATCACCACAATTAATAACTAGATGAACAAATGACCTAGTTTCAGTAAAATTTTCAAATAAATATTACCAAACTATTTACATTATACTGGAATTCTGATGTAGGTACAATAATTTACAACTAAAAAGTAGGTATAAACAAAAATAACAAAATTTTAAACCAAGGAATAATAATATTTTTATATTTAAATAGAAGCAATTAAAACCATACAATTTCATCATTCATTTATCTTTTTTTAAATTTGTATATTAATTGTATATTGTGTGAACATTGTTTTATTTTTTAATGTCAACGGAATTTAAAAATGACTTTACGATTTGCTTTACGTTACGTTAAGGCAGTTACAAAAAGTACCTATTTTAACAGGATTGACAGGATTGAAGATCAGGTTATATTGGTTATTGGTTTAGTCAATTTGAGTAAAATTATTCTGTTTGTAATTGGAAATTCGAACTTCATAATAGATTTAAAATTTTATTGTTTTTAAGTTGTCTATTAATAAAGCAAAACAAACAATTCTTGTATTAATTTAAGAAATACAGTGATCACCACAATTAATAACTAGATAAACAAATGACCTAGTTTCAGTAAAATTTTCAAATAAATATTACCAAACTATTTACATTATACTGGAATTCTGATGTAGGTACAATAATTTACAACTAAAAAATAGGTATAAACAAAAATAAAAAAATTTTAACCCAAGGAAAAATAATATTTTTATATTTAAATAGAAGCAATTAAAACCATACAATTTCATCATTCATTTATCTTTTTTTAAATTTGTATATTAATTGTATATTGTGTGAACATTGTTTTATTTTTTAATGTCAACGGAATTTAAAAATGACTTTACGATTTGCTTTACGTTACGTTAAGGCAGTTACAAAAAGTACCTATTTTAACAGGATTGACAGGATTGAAGATCAGGTTATATTGGTTATTGGTTTAGTCAATTTGAGTAAAATTATTCTGTTTGTAATTGGAAATTCGAACTTCATAATAGATTTAAAATTTTATTGTTTTTAAGTTGTCTATTAATAAAGCAAAACAAACAATTCTTGTATTAATTTAAGAAATACAGTGATCACCACAATTAATAACTAGATAAACAAATGACCTAGTTTCAGTAAAATTTTCAAATAAATATTACCAAACTATTTACATTATACTGGAATTCTGATGTAGGTACAATAATTTACAACTAAAAAATAGGTATAAACAAAAATAAAAAAATTTTAACCCAAGGAAAAATAATATTTTTATATTTAAATAGAAGCAATTAAAACCATACAATTTCATCATTCATTGATCTTTTTTTACATTTGTATATTAATTGTATATTGTGTGAACATTGTTTTATTTTTTAATGTCAACGGAATTTAAAAATGACTTTACGATTTGCTTTACGTTACGTTAAGGCAGTTACAAAAAGTACCTATTTTAACATTCATCCTCTACGACACGTTAGTTGCTTTACGTATACGGAGATGCGTTACGTTACGTAGCAACAAAAACTCCCTATTATTGTTTGCGGCGCGCAGCGTAGTATACTGGTTTGTTGAGTTCTCATGAACTATTATATTTTAAGTACATCTGGTATAGGTCTATTTACTCTAAAAGCCTTGCAATTTATCTTCTTTTGCAAAAACTTTTTAAATTCAATTACAACCTTCGATGAAATATAGAAAACACAAAACGCAAGCCGTCCTCTACAATTTCTGCATAAAACGCATGCTATTAAAATCTCAGCGAACCGTAACCGTATTTCATTTGACGTAATAAAACAATTATTTATACTTATAAATAAAATGAGAAAGAAAGAAGAAAGATCCAGTTTGCTGCCAAGTTCAAGGAAGTAGTAAATGCGGTCGTTGACTAAACGACCTTGCGCTGGCGATAGCTCCGTCATCTTCTTCTTCGCACTCTTCTTCTTATCTTCGAGGGTTCTTTTTGCTGCCGTTTGAAGATGCATCAGCATATTATGACTTGTGTCTAGAGAAAACCAAATACTTTGCTTCGGAGCTTCTAGACAATTGACAGTTCTCTGGATTTGGCGGGCAATTTGAAAAGTATACATATTGTACCTATACTACTTATACATCATATACAACTTATACATCATTGAGTTTAAGACAGTAAATGAAAAACCTCACTTCGCTTGGTAGATTATCTATATAAATGTAAATTAAATTCAAAATATACTTATTATAATATTAACCTAATTATTTAGTACATATTATTAGCAATATTTTAAATAAAAAACTTTGTCATGTAGGTACCTATAATAATATGTACCTATATGTATAGCATATGTTACTTATAGTTCGGTACCTCTTGGGGACTTAGCAATTTTACCAGTATTTTGAATTTCTCTATAAAATAATTAACCATAGGAAAGTTATAAATTACAGTCAAATAATTAACCATTATTATAAAAGTTATATTATTACCACATCAAAAACAGTAGGTACCTACTACCAAAGAAAAACATAAATATTTCACATAATAAAAATATTCTTAAACAAAAATGATTGTTTTCAATTAATAAGAAAAAACCTTAAAGGAAATTTTAGGGTTTAAACAAACCATCTATTAGAGAAATTCAAAATACAGGTGTAAAATTTCTAAGTCCCCAATAATTCTAACTGTCAATTGTCTAGAAGCTCCGAAGCCAAAGTATTTGGTTTTCGCTAACCTCAAGTCATATTATGCAGTTCAACAATTAATACCGCGGCCAGAGTGAGTTGCAGACTATTATGGGTTCGTACAGTGGCAGGCTGAGAAGGTGTAGAGATATGATCTGGTATTTCATAAATGAACGAATATACTTGTTTCTGTATATTTTAATCAGTGGCGTACTGAGCATGGCTCCACGGGTTCCGTGGAACCAGGACCCGGGCCCCGTAGAGGCCCTCTATAACGCGCTTTTTGCTTTTTTTGTTTCTAATTGGATGGGGACATTTTGAACTACACAAGTACACACTAGGAAATGTAACTGCTTAATAAATTTTAATTTTTGTGTAGATAGTACTTATAAATAAAAACAAGGAATACCTATTCATCAAAAAATTTAAAAACAAAATTTATTAAGAAACACAGGGAACTGGATATAAGTACGAAATTGGATGAACTAACTAATTCTAGGCATTTTTTTTTTCAAGTCAATATAATAATATTTTCGACGAAAAGCCAATATTTTCTAGTTATTTGGGAGTGAAAACGTTTATTTTTCAACAAAAAAAAAGTTGCAGGCGGTTTTTTCACAAATAACTCAAAAAGTAAGTATTTTGTCAAAAAAAAACTATTATTAGCAAAAATATAACATAACAAAGTGAAAAAAATGGTGTATGTATAAAGTTTGTACATACAGTAGAAGCAGAGTTGTAGCTAATGAAAAGTGGGTTTTTACTAGTCAAATTCCAAATCGAATATTTCAACGTGAAATAACCAAAAAATCAAGCACTTTTCGGGGAAAACTAAACTTTTTAAAGCATTTAAAAAAGCTTCAATTTTGTTTTTGAAAAAAACTTCGAACATTAAAAGTAAGTGAGTTACGTTTAAAATATTGTTGGCTCTTTTATTTTTTGGTAAAAAGAATCGCTATAATCACCCCCTAATTAGCATCCAAATAAAATTAATCGTTACCGCTTCACAAATTACTTTTCTTATTTATTGTTTATAGTTTATAAGATGTGTAAAATTAATTGGTTCAAAGTGCTTATTTTTGAAAAGGATGTAGTTATCTAGATTGGCTTAGACGAGTCACTAATCATGAGTCTATGCAAATTTTGAACATCCATATCTTAATCAATTTTTGTCTTAAGCAAAACAAAAAGTCCAATATACTCACAATAGCAAAACCTATATTTTTTACTACTTGAGATTTTTGGTATCACCAATAACTTAAAAGGGACAAACTCTATTTTGAGTGTTACATACTTAATTTTGATGTTAGAAACTAAAAAAAATAAAGATTTTTTAAACACTTTAAAAAAGTGGCGATGAGTTTTTCCCTAAAAGTGCTTAATTTTTTGGTTATTTCAAGTTGAAATATTAGATTTTAAATTTGAAAAATGATAACCTACTTTTTATTACCTACAACTCTGCTCCTACTGGGTCTACTACTAAGAAAATTTTTTTCGATGAAATACTTACTTTTTGACTTACTTGAGAAAAACATTATAAAAACGTGGTTTTTTTGTTGAAAAATAAACATATTCACTCGCAAATAACTCGAAAAGTATTGACTTAATGAAAAAACACTATAGAACTAAAGTGTAGAATTAGTCAGTTGATTAAATCTGGACTTGTTTTGAACACTGCAAAAGCACACATCGGTACAATATCACTTTTTTCTTTTACATGTTAGCTATATGTATGCCTTTCAAGCAGTGTTTTAAAAATTGCAGCAAAAGCCCTGACTATATATAAATTAGCTTGAGTTTTAATAAATATGTATATGATATATTTTATGATATATGATGATTTATATTTAATGTTTATTAAAAACTTTTGATATACAATGTGTGTTTTTATTGGGCCAGCGGGCCCGCATTCCAACTGGAACCAGGGCCCGTTGATCTATCGGTACGCCACTGATTTTAATCAAGAATGTTAGTATGTATCTATAAGCAGTGAGTATATGAGTAGTAGTGAGTATACGAGTAGTGAGTATAAGTAGTGAGTATATGTGAAAGTATATCAAATATGTAAAAGTATAGGATTTTTTTGAATAGGGGATAGTGGCAAAATGGTCTCCGTAAAATCCTTTTAGGCTAAAGATAACACAAGACAAAATAATTAAGTAGAGTTGAATGAAAAAATAATAGTTGTATATCACGACATGTTTCTTTGAAACATTAAGTGCGCAGTTAAAACAAAAACAATATTACTTTTAAAACGCTCTAAAGGTACTGCTTTAAAGATACAAAAGAAAAGATAATTATCGTTAGTCACTTATTAACTTCATGGCTACGTTCAACGCACATAGTCGTTGGGAGAGGATAGGGATTCTTCAATGCACCCGTGTGCATTGCACACTTTGCACATATGGTAGATAGATGGTGTCATAGAAACCGAGATATTACAATTTTTTAGCGCGCTACGATTTGAAGTTCGATTCCAAAAATCACGGACCTCGGAGAGGCAGTATTTTACAACTACCATCACTTTAACCTTTTTAATATTCGGTGTACATACACCATCTATAAAGTGGATCAAAATTTAGTTCTTAGTTTATAATCTGTTTAATTTACAGCTCCTAATAATAGTTGTTAAATACACAATGAAAAAATGATTAAAAAATTTTCATATTGACTCCTATTAATTATAGGCTCGTTTTTTTAAGATTTCCTTTGTTATCATCTTTTCAGTGGGTCTACTTACAAGCGCGCGACATAAAAAATATAAAACTTATTATAAATGTTTGTAAGCTAATAAGTCAACTCCTTTTTCAAACGATTTTTTTAAGAGTTTTGATAAAATTACCTCTAGAGTCACTGTTTGGGTGAGTACAGTTTTTTAAATAGTTATTCTCTGAGATAAACAAATTAAAAAACTTACAAACTACTCGTATTTGGTCAATCCGAAATCTGAGTTTTAGCAAATTTCAACTTATTAATTGCCAAAAGTTCCAATGTGTAGTTATATTACATAATTTTTGAAAAAACGAAGTTATTAACATTTGCACATTATTGCAAAAATAAGAATTTTTTGCAATGATATCAGTTCCATTGTTTAACCATTTTATTTTCGAAACTCGCAAATTAAAAAAAATTGAATTTTCAAAAAGCTGCTTAAGATTTTTTCTACTGTTTTTTTACTGGTCTAAATCTATCGAACAAACGGACTGCAAATACCTACACAGAAAAGCACGACATTAAACAAAAAAGAAAAATATATTTTCCTGCTTTATTCTTGTTTTTAACCTTAATTTACATTTTAAACAC
Source organism: Diabrotica virgifera virgifera (assembly GCF_917563875.1). Lineage (NCBI taxonomy): Eukaryota > Metazoa > Arthropoda > Insecta > Coleoptera > Chrysomelidae > Diabrotica > Diabrotica virgifera. The sequence goes on along the minus strand of NC_065443.1, from coordinate 7,182,490 downwards.
ATTTATCTAAACGACATTACTAAGACGGAAGGACTAAATTATTATATCCAGTATTAGTCCAGTCATCAGAGACAAAACTGCCACTGAATCTCTAAAAATCAGGAATGCAAAAATGATTACTATCTCTACCATCACCGGGCCCTCCTAAAACTGGTGGTAGTGGGGAAGGGGTCTAAATGGAAAACATCGAGTTACCAAGAATTTGTAGTCATCATCCAGCCTTAAAAGTCCACTGCTGAACATAGGCCTCCTCCTCTCGTTTCCAACCCCATCTAACCTGCGCCGCTCTCATCCAGTTTTTATTTAGCTTTCTTAAATCGTCAGTCCATCTTGTAGGCGGTCGACCGACGCTTATCTTGTCTTCTCTTGGCCTCCATTCTAATAACCTCTTTGTCCATCGCCTATCTGTCATTCTCGCTATGTGTCCTGCCCATCTCCACTTCAACCTGGCTATCCTTTCGATGACGTCAGTCACCTTTGTTCTTCTCCTGATTTCTTCGTTTTTGATTTTGTCTCGCAGAGTTATTCCTAATATGGACCGCTCCATTCTTCTCTGCGTGACTCTTAGTTTGATAGCCGAGGCTTTAGTTAAGGTAAGTGTTTCTGATCCGTACGTCAAGACTGGGAGAACCTTCAAATACCTCTTTAGGCATGTGGGTAACTCACTTTTAAAAGTTTCTATCAGTTTTCCAAATGCTGCACACCCAAGACCGATTCTTCTCTTCAGTTCATGAGGCTGGTTATCCCTGCCAATCGCAACTTCATGTCCCAGGTATTTATATCTATCTACGAGTTCTCTTTCTTTTCCACCAATCATGATGTTCTGGTTGGTTACCAAATTACTCTGGTTGGTTACCATCTCTCTTGTCATACCTAGACTCTAAGCTACTATGACTATATCATCGGGGAAACATAAGTTGTTTAGGTATTCTCCATCTATTTTTATTCCCTTTGTCATCCAATCCAAACTCTTGAAAGCATGTTCTAAGACCGTATTAAAAAGTTTAGGTGATATTGGGTCTCCTTGTCTAATCCTTGCTTTTATGCAATTACTGTTAGGTATATTTGTATGTAATTTGACAGTGGTTGTTGCCTGTAAGTATATTTTGTTTTGGTAATAATTTTATATATTTTTATATAATTTGTACGCCGTAGCATAAAAAATATTTGAAACAAAAAATGTAGCTGAGATAATTTTAAACAAAAATATCTGTGTAGAATCTAGTAATAATAATAATAATAATAATATCGTTTGGCGGACCATCTCCCATATTATCAATACGTTCCTGAGAGTATGCTTGAGGATGGCAACTACAAGCTATACTGGGACCGCAGGTGATTGTATGACAGGGGCCCGCCTCCTCAACACCCTGCCACCGACGTCCCGCATGCTGTCACGTCCAGCGCCGGCTCTAGACGTGCCCTGGCGATCCCCAGGCAGCGATCCTAAACACAAATTATTATTCTCCATTCTCATGGGTGTGCATTTTATACCTACTGCCAGGTGTCAGTTTTTGTTCCACGGCAAGTATTCCTGCTACTCTCTGGGTATTGGCGCTACGAATACCCAGAAAGCATCCCCCATTCGCAGGGGGCCGCGCCTGATAGAAGAACTGACAAAAACTCCCACAGGACAGAGGATATCGTTTGGCGGACCATCTCCCATATTATCAATACGTTCCTGAGAGTATGCTTGAGGATGGCAACTACAAGCTATACTGGGACCGCAGTGTGCTCACAGACCAAACAGTGGCACATAATAGACCAGATCTCATACTAATTAATAAATTAACAAGACACACAACACTAATTGATGTGGCGATACCTAACAACAATAATCTACGTAGTAAATTTACTGAAAAGATCGCCAAGTATAGAGATCTGGAAATTCAAATACGGAGACAATGGAGAATGCAAAGTACCTAGACGATACCTATTGTTATGTCTACTACTGGAGTCATTCCGAAGACCCTCCTCGAAAGCATAAAAAAGCTGGGTCTCAATGAACATATTTATAAGACCATGCAGAAAGCTGTACTACTTGCGACGGCCAGAAGTGTGAGAAAATTTTTGGGAGATGCACCTGCATTCCAAGTCACCTAGGGCTCGATAACACGGAAAGAGTCCCACCAGAGCTCAATCCTTTTGATACCGTAGGTATCTGGGATGAGTCAATTTTCCCCTCAGAGGGAGTGTGAGCCGTATGGCTAAATCTGGATAATATCGTTTGGCATTTTTGTTGTTGATGCTCGTGCTCGAACCTGGTAGCTCGTGGTAGCGGTGGTCTGGTAACTCTTGTAAAGCACGTGCCATTTCGCTTACTAGGTTATCATGTAGCTCGTTGTTTTCCTGCTCTGTATTGTCAGGTTGAGTTTCTTGTATGGCAAGCTCAGGAATCTGCTCATGAACTTCATTGGGGACTTGATCTTCAATTACAACATCGTTATGGATCTCCCGTTCTACTTCGCTTCTGATGGTATTGCGTCTCGTATATCGTTTGGCATTTTTGTTGTTGATGCTCGTGCTCGAACCTTGAATACATCTCTCAGAAACAATAGTGCGGCAGATTCGTGCAAATATAAGAATTGCACATTTAATGATACAAGCATATAATTTGGTCCACATATACTGCACATATAAAGGTTCAAATTTAGATATGAGGCCATCTCAGATTTTGCCTTTTACAAAAATGGCGGTCATTCAAAATTGGCGACTATACATCTGTGACCAATAGCACGATATTTTTTGAATCAAAAGTCCGATTTCAACCAAATTTAGTACATACATTCTTTTTGTGATTTACAAGATCGATGTAGTGAACTGGAAGAATCGGTTTACCAGAAGTTGTATTTTTTCTGGTTTTTTTATGTAATACTATTTTATATTATGTAAATAATATATTTTCAATTTTTTCACCCTGTATATATTAATTTTTCAAAATGGTAATACCAAAATGGCGGCTACACATAGGTGAATAATAGCACGATAACTTTTGAACGAAAAGTCCGATTTAAGCCAAATTTGGCATCAAGGTTTTTTTTTTGATGAATAAGATCGAGGTCCTTAACCGGTAGAAGCGGTTTACCAGAAGCTGTGTTTTTACTGTTTTTTATGTAAAAATATGTTGTTTTTTTTTCACAATTCTTTCACTCTGTATATATTAAGTTTTGAAAAAGGTAATACCGCCATTGAAGAGGGTGTAAAAATATTGTTTAGGAAAGATTTTGGACTTTTTAGTTATGTTAGTTACCATTTAATAAATGTAATAAATGCATATCTTATCTTCACATGTACCAATGTGCGGCAAATTCATTTTGAATGCCCGCCATTTTTGTAAAAGACAAAATCTGAGATCGCCTCATATCTAAATTTGAATCTTTGTATGTTTAGTGTGTGTGGTCCATATTATATGCTTTTACCATTAAATGAACAATAATCCTTATATTATTTGCACGAATCTGCCGCACATAGGTTCCTAGGTACATGAAGATACGTTATGCGTTTATTAATTGGTAATTAAAATAACTAAAGAGTTCAAAATATTTCCTAAAAAATACTTTTACACTCTTTTTAACGCCGATATTATCTTTTTGAAAAATTAATTCATACAGGGTGAAAGAATTAGTAAAAAAACAACATGTTTTTACATAAAAATCAGGAAAAACACAAGTTCTTGTTAATCGATTCTTCTGGTTCAAGACCTTGGTCTTACACATCAAAAAAGAACCTATATACCAAATTTGGTTTACGTTGGACTTTTTGTTCAAAAGTTATCGTGCTATTAGTCACATATGTACAGTCGCCATTTTTGAATGCCCGCCATTTTTGTAAAAGCTAAAATCTGAGATGGAGCTATATCTAAATGTAAACCTTGATGGGTGTAGTATACGTGGTCCAAATTATGTGCTTCTACCATTAAATGCACAATAATTCTTATAATATTTGCACGAATCTGCCACACATAGGTACATGTGAAGATACGTTATGCATTTATTAAATGGTAATTAGCATAACTAAAAAGTACAAAATATTTTTTACAAAATATTTTTAAGCTATTTTCAATTGCGGTATTACCATTTTGAAAAATTAATATATACAGAGGAAAAAAATTGGAAAAAAATATATTTTTACATAAACAACCAGTAGAAACACAACTTCTGGTAAACCGATTCTTCTGGTTCACCATATACATCTTGCTAATCAAAAAGAGATCCTATATACCAAATTTGGTTGAAATCGGACTTTTCGTTCAAAAGTTATGGTACTATTAAACACATATGTATAGGGGCCATTTTGAATGCCCGCCATTTTTGTAAAAGGTAAAATCTGAGATGGCCTCATATCTTAATTTGAACCTTTATATATGTAGTATATGTGGTCCAAATTATATGCTTGTATCATTAAATGTGCAATTGTTTCTCATATCGGCCACACTACAACGCCTGAAGCGTTCAACGATGTTGAATGTCAGCTACGCAAGCATAATTAATTTTTTAAATACAATTTTTATGAACTTGACAGTGAAAAATCGATAATATTGATAAGAGTGTCCTATAGACAAAATTTAAAATGCGTTTCAAAGCTGAAGAGTGCAGTTTTCCTGTGAAATTTTACTATATTGCTATTAAATAAATAAACGTTGCGCAAGTTTTGATTATTTTACGATATTTATCTCATCGATTGACCGGTCACTATGGAATATTCATTAATAGAGCTGCAGTGTTTAAAATAAAACCTAAAATTTTTAAAGTTATACTTCTTTAGGCGCGTTGGGAGTAAATTTATATGTGCGCGAATTCCTCAAAAGTCTTGGTCATGAGCGCAACTGAAACGTTAAATGTGCTCTGTTTGGGTAATTACAATATACTGTCAATAATTGTTCAATATATCGGTTATGAGTGAGTAAACAAATATTGTCTATATTAGTTTTATCGTTGTGAGGGCAGAGAAAAAAGCAAGATTAAAATTGTAGTGACTTTTTAAATAGTTTTTAAAAGGAACAGGTACGTAATTCTAAATATTTCAGTATCGTAATACAAAATTACATAGTTACCTACCTACCTATTTGGAGAATGTTTAATAAACCTACCTAGTATGTAATGCTTTGATTTACATAATTTGATTACCAACAAAAATTCTACCAATATTCATCTAATATTGTTTTCTTCATCACAAAAATCAAACTAAGTAATTAGGTTAAAGTCAGAACTGTCAAAAGTTTAAAACGTTCAGTTGGTATCTTTCCAACATAATACATACATATATGTCTCCGTAGCCGAAATCTAAAGATACTTGAATTTCAAAACTAACCGCGTCCATGGTCCGCGGGTTCAATCCCCAATACAAACTTTTATTTTATTTTTATACATTTTGTGATTGTAAGTATATTATTATACAATTTTTTTTAATACGTATTTAGTTAAAAATTTTCCAACAATTATTGTTCAGAGATCATTTGTGGCATTTTTCAATGTGTTTGTGTGTGTTTTATTCTTTTATTTTTTAATTTTTGGTATTGTTTTAATTAATAAATTTTTTTGAAAAGTAGTAAGTATTAAAATTAGTTTATTATTTAAATAAAATATAAATAAACTGTTTAAAGTATATTAATTTCGTTGAAATCAAAACAATAAAAGTATAACTTCTTACGTGAGTGCAAAGTACACACACATTAATTATTTCGACTTTTAGTGTGAAATATGATGCATCTCAATTATTCTTAAAAACGCTGAATTTAAACTTTCTCATTACAAACGACATAAATCGTTTAAAACTACTTATTTTTGATAATACAAGTACGTTTTTCGAAATACACAACTTTAGCTACACATTCCGTTCAAGCCCTCTTCGTGGAAATATTTTCCGTGACGTGAGAGTATTTGTAATGTAAAAGTTTAAATTCAGCGCTTTTTAGGCATATTTTATCTCCGGTCGCTTCAAGCGTTGTTTCTGAGGGAACGAAAAGTGTTAATAAACATTTTTGTTCAAAATTATGTGTGAAATCGACTGACTTTTGTTTGAAAAATATTTTTATTTTTTTGAAACTATTTGTCAAAGATTCTTGGTAAATGACGTTTTCCATCCCCCGTGCGAGGGTGGGTTTTAGGGGTAAGCCCGGGAGTAAGTGTGGCATATTTTTGACGTCCTAAATTTCTCTGAGGACATTCTAAGCAAATTCAGCTTGTTCGTCTCGTTTTGATAGATACCGTCTCCGATGACTGGACTACACGTATAATTCTAGTTTTAATGATAATATTAAGGACACGTATTGTAAAATAACCATTAATAAAAATTTCTCTCACGCATATACATATTTTCTGAGGTATTTCTCGGTAGAAAATTCGCACGCCGGTATTAAAATAGCAGTGGTTTATACTAGGCACTTCCTTGAACTTACAGAACACTGTAAACTGGATCTGATGTGAATAAATAGATCCGAGTCTCATCGTTGTATTGTTAATAGCGCCGTTTTAATATGCAAAAGATACCTATTTAAAAGATAGTTGTTGTTTATATCATATTTTCTTAGGCTTAAAATATATTAGGAAAGGCATGTAGTTAGCGCATGAAGTGTTTGAACTTTAATTATTTAATAATATACACACGTTTTTAAAAAAAAAAACTGACGCTATCTAATTTAGCATTGAGTTTAAAGTTAAATGCATGTAAATAATCTCATAAAGAGTTCTTCTTCTTTTGCCCTTTAATTCGTCCAATTCTGAACATAGGCTTCCCCCAGTTTCCTCCATTCGCTTCTGTTTAGTGCTTTCTGTTTCCAGTGCGTTCCTCCTATCTTTTTAATGTCGTCTCCCCATCTCATCTGGGGTCGTCCTCTTGCTCTCTTTCCTGTCCATGGTCTCCATTGTTGTATCGTGCTATTCCACCTATTGTCCGTTTGTCTAGCGTTATGACCTGCGAAGCTCCATTTTAGCCTGGTTATATGTTGACCTGCGTCTTTGACTTTTGTTCTATTTCTGACCCAGTTGTTTTGCTTTTTGTCTGTCAATTTTACTCCTAACATTGCTCTCCCCATGGCTCTTTGTGTCTTTATTATTTTATCCATGTTTGCCTTGGTCAAGGTCCATGTTAAAGAGTTAAATGACCATAAAAAGGGAGCTAGCAAATACCAAGGATTTAAGAGAAAAATATGTTCAAATGTGTCATAATCATAATGATACTTATATTATTGTCGATATCGTATAATTGAACTTCGACCGGGTTAAAAATATAGTCAACAAGCTCTCATCCAATCTAAGCTGAACGGTAGCTTTATTTATTCCTCTGGTTCCTTATCTGACATAAATTTATTAAACACCGTTCATAATAGCGCACTCCGTCTATATCTAGGTGCCTTTCGCCCCAGAGCATATACCGTGAATCCAATGAACCCCCTCTTACCTTAAGATGACAATTTCTTTTATTTTCCTATCAACATCTGAAAATTCCTTAAATTCCCTTCATTTCTCAATTAGCACAATACCCTTTTCTGCCAATAACAATGTCCAAAATATTATTATGAAATCTATACCTCAATTAATTACTGCGCTACTTCAAAATATAGACCTCCGTCTGACTAGTATATCTCCCATAACTTTATTTCCCTCCTGGGAACATATTCCGTCAATAGGCATCTCACTCACCATCTTTAACAAGCGTGAATCTTTTAACATTCTTATTAGTCCAGAAAGCCACTGCGCATCCGTTAGGAAAAATATTCTGATTCGGATTTTTTGCACAATCTTACTCAAAAAGGACCCCGTTTAACAAATTTGCATGTTACCAGGACCAAAAATTGGCCAAATTTTTTTTTTACGTTTTTTGGATCATTCCAAACAGAAAAGGTCTTTAGTGACTTTTCTCTAAAGTTGATAGTTTTTGACACATAAGCGATTAAAAATTGAAAATTGCGAAATCGACCTTTTTTAACCCTCAAAAACTATGTGCAAAACTGAAAATTTTAATGTTGCCAAGGTAGGTAGATATTCTTTAAACATCGGTTGATGAAATTCCGAAGAGTTTTTTGCAATACAATATTCAAAACTCCTTTAAACTTTCCAAATTTTTCAAAACTTTCAAAACTCCGTAAAAAAACAAACAAAAAATTTTTGACCAACTTTTGGTCCTGGCAACATGCAAATTTGTTAAAAGTGGTCCTTTTTGAGTAAGATTGTGCAAAAAATCCGAATCAGAATATTTTTCTAGCGGATGCGCAGTGGCTTTCTGGAGTATACAGGGTGTTTCATTAATAATTGTCCATATAGTAACTGGAGAAACCTTAGCACAAAATACGAAGATTTAACCTAAAACACTTAAATAAAATGTGGTTCCTTACTGAGTTACAGGGTGCCTTACTGAGTTACAGGGTGTTTTATCTAAAAATTTAAAAATTATTTTTGCTCAGCATTTTAAAACTATCTAAAGTATCCTTTTAATACTTGGCAGGAAGTATAGGTACTGTACAAGCTACTAAATTATGTTAAACAAACGTTTCTGGCTATTACCAGAGGCGTACAACGGGGGAAAGTGAATGGTTGACTCTTTACAAATTCTACGCCACTGGCGAAATTGCTATTTTGGTTCAATTTTTGGATTTTCCAATACTTTCTATGAAAATAATATACTCTTTATTCGTAACGATAAAGTCATTAGTTTTCGAGATCTTTGAAGTTTAAAATGAAACGACACGGTTATTTTGATCAGTGTATTGTGTCGCTTCAATTTTTATTTGAAATATCTCGAAAACTAATCAATTTATCGTTACTAATGACGAGTATATTATCTACATCAAAAGTACTGCAACATAAAAAAATGCACTAAAATAGCAATTTAGTCAGTGGCGTAAAATTTGGGAAGGGTCAACCAGCCACTATCCCCTGTCGTACGCCTCTGGTAGTAGCTAGAAACGTTTATTTATCTTAATTTAGTAGGGTGTACAGTACCTACACTTTCTGCCAAGTATGAAAAGGATACGTCGAATAGTTTTAAAATGCTGAGCAAAAATAGATTTTTCCGCAAATCGCCAGGAAATTTTGACATTCCTGTCAAAATTTCTTGAAGAAAAAGTCAGGACTTCCTTACTGTAAGGAAATGTCATTTCCTTACTGTAAGGAAATGATATTTCCGTACAGTTGTTAGTGTTCTACATAAATGATAGAAAACACATTGCTATTAAAACCTTGTAAATTACCTTAATCATTAAATTTTCTTTTTCTGGAGCTTCCTGGATAAATTTTTCAATTTCTTCCTTCGTTAAAATCTTAGATTTCTTTGCCCTATAACCTTGAGCTTGCCGTTTCAATAAAGAACGAAGTTTTGAGTATGTAGATATATCTACATTGTGTTTAAGTGCAAGGGTTGACTTCAGCATTGAATAATTGGCCCATAATGTTGAAGATTTCATCTTTAAACAAAGGTCTAGGAAGTATGCCATTACAACATTTTCTGAGAAAGAACTCGTATTTTTACTCATGCGATAATCCATAAAACGTCTGTATGCATTTTCGTACTTTTCTCTTGATTTCTTTGGCAATAATTCTAATGAAGCAGTATTCACTGCCTCAACCAGCTCTGGAGGAGTCCCAGGAATGGAAATTTCATCATCACTTATCATTTTACTTTCGAGAACACCAGCAATTAAATTTATAAGCGTCAAGTTTGACAATTCAACCTCAATACGTTTCCATAGTAACCTAAGTAATTTTATTAGGAATTTCAAAGCACCATTTATTTGGGAATAAAATTATCGCGTTTTTTTTACATCAATCAATATCTGTCGAATTTTAAACGATTTGCGGAAAAACAGTATGTTTACCTCGTAGGAAAAGCCACATTCCTGGACTCTGTGTTGCTAAGTCTCGGCTCGCGCCTCGACTTAGCAATCTTCACAGTCGTCCAGGAATGTTAAGCTTTTCCTACCCGGTAAACAATGTACTATTAAATTTTTAGATAAAACACCCTGTAATTCAGTAAGGAACCACATTTTATTTAAGTGTTTTAGGTTAAATCTTCGTATTTTGTGCTAAGGTTTCTCCAGTTAATATATGAACAATTATTAATGAAACACCCTGTATAAAAATCGCATTTTTAGGAATAGTAGAAAAGAAAATCTTATGACTTAATTCTCTTTACCGACGCGCGACGCGATGCTTCTAAAACTAACACTGGTGTTAACTCTGCAGTATCCATTAAACATAAACTTTCCAGTTTCCAAATCATTTCTTATTAAAATAGACAGATTAGTATTTGTAAAAAGTGTCTTTTATCTAATCACTCAATCGATAAAATTTTCACTGACTTCTCATTGGTTCAAAACATTTATGACGTCTACCACAATCTGTCTGCTCACGATGTAACAACTTCTCTCGTATAGATACCTTGTCATACTGGAGTTACAGGTAATGAGGCAGCAGATCATTTTGCCAAAGAAGCTACCAACCATAGTACTGAAACAACCATAATTCAACTAGCTAGCAATCTCAAACTTATTTTCAAAAAGTCAATAGAAGATACCTGGCAAAACATATGGCAATAGAGCAAAAAAACTATTCATGAACTCCAACCGTTTATTGATCATATCTCCCTGGACTTCCTTACTAGAAAAGATGCACCGATTATTAGAAGACTCTTCCACTTTTTTCCAGTTCCAGTTCTTTTGTCCTTTTTCAAAAACTCTCCATTTGCAATTTCGTTGTTTTCCACCTCCGTGGACTTTACGTCAAGGTCTATTTCTTTGATAGTTAAATCATCCAAAATAATTTTACTAGACTGTGGAACCACATGAACCACACCATTGTCTAATATTAAGGTGAAACAGTAGCGATCAACAGGTAGCCAAAACGCGTTCCAAGATTGCGGCTGTAATTTTAAATATTTTTTCGAGATATTTGGCACACATATTAGTAATATAATAAAGAATGGCGGTACAGAGCCCAATTTGAAAAATATATTAATATGTGGAAATTACTCTGTAATTAAATACAATATTAAAAAAACGAGCCTGTACCGCCATTAAGAAGAACAAAAAAATACAGTTTCTTCAAATAAACTTTTTTATCCGATGCCTAGATTTTGTGTCATTTTGGAACTACTAATGAAATAAAAAATTTTAGTAGTTCCAAAATGACACAAAATCTAGGCATCGGATAAAAAAGTTTATTTGAAAAAAGTGTATTTTTTTGTTCTTCTTAATGGCGGTACAGGCTCGTTTTTTTAATATTGTATTTAATGACAGAGTAATTTCCACATATTAATATATTTTTCAAATTGGGCTCTGTACCGCCATTCTTTATTATATTACGAATACGTGTGCCAAATATCTCGAAAAAATATTCAAAATTACAGCCGCAATCTTGGAACACGTTTTTGCTACTTGTTGATCGCTACTGTTTCCTCTTAAGCAGCCATAAAAGTATTTTTTCTACAACCACTATTCAAAGTGCACTTTTCTGCACGGTTTTATGTTAGCAAACTTGATATTTTTTCACAGTATAAGATATTTGACATTAGTGTGCAGAAAAGTGACGTTTCTGTGCCGCAAAGTTCTTTTCTGCACAGTTGACTACCTCATTCTGAGTAACGTTATATTCTGTTTACATCCGTGGACTACCGCATTCTGAGTAACGTTATATTCTGTTTACATCCGTGGTTAAATTTTAGACAAATATATAACCTATAAGACAATTATTATATTTAACTATAGCATAGAAACTAAATTATGGATATTACAACTGTTTTATTTTACAATTTTATTCTTATTAAACATTTTATAATTATCAAATAACCAATAAGGATTTAGCAACCTGTGCAAGAGACGTCGAATGAAGTAGGTTTTGTGTAAATCCGTGACTGCATAAATATAATGTCAATAATGTGTAATAATTGTTTAAATTTAAACAAATTAAGGCAGTGCATTACTTTTTTAACTGATTTCTGTGCAATTTATTTAGGTATAAGGAATTTAAATTGATTAGTAGGTATTAATTAAATACAGTTTAAAATTTATCACATAGGTACCTATTATAATTAATCGTCGTTTGGAAATTGTGATTTTTATTTTTAGGAAAAACTGTGCTTGTAGAAAAAGTATAGTGTGAAACACGTGCAGAAAGGTAATTTCTCACTCGTTTGAATTGCGGCACTCGCTTGCGCTCGTACCGCAACTTTTCAAACTCGTGAGAAATTAGTACCTTTCTGCACTTGTTGCACAATATACTATTTCGACCAACCCGTCTCTTTCCCTCCACTTTTCGTCTATTATGTATTACAATATAGTACAATTAATAAATCAGATACAAATATAGCTGACTCGGGTACTGGTATGCTCGTTCATATTTACTAGTTAACGTATTTTAACATCTTGACGGGTATATTTTATTACAATTTTCATTATTGTAGCTCCAATTTTCAATAATGTAACTTTTTCGAGCTATAAGCCCAGGAATGCGACATAAAGTTATATTGAAAATTCACGATCATAAAATAACAAAGAGGAAAATATTGTTATATTTTATATTATATTACGAACAACAGAAAAAGAACACGTGCCTAAAATGTCTTAAAACTGATTTTTGATCGACCAGCTCCCCTAACAAACACCTGAGCCAACGAAATGGGGAAAAGTTGATGGATATAAAACCGCTCGGGTGTTATTAAGAAGTTGTGGAAAATTGGAATTGATTTTAGTATATAATTAAATTTTCACACGTAGCTGAGTTTAGGTATAAAATAAAAATATTATTATTGCGAGATTGGAAAAGTTGCTGAGGGTAGAAGTTTGCTCATAGAAGGTACTTGAATAGAATTAACGAACAGTTCACTTATACTTGGCTTAAAAAATAAATTTGAGTTATGTCGTCCGTAATTTACAGTGAAGAATTACATTTCTTATGTGGCAGGACGATTTTCCTTGTAAATACAGGGTGTAACGAAAATACAGGTCATAAATTTAATCACATATTCTGGGATCAAAAATAGTTTGATTGAACCTAACTTACCTTAGTACAAATGTGCATATAAAAAAAGTTACAACCCTTTGCAGTTACAAAATGAAAATCGATTTTTTTCAATATATCGAAAACTATTAAAGATTTTTTATTGAAAATGGACACATGGAATTCTTATGACAGTAGCATCTTAAGAAAAAATTATAGTGAAATTTGGACACCCTATAAAAATTTTATGGGGGTTTAGTTCCTTTAAACCCTCCCAAACTTTTGTGTACGTTCCAATTAAATTATTATTGTAGTACCATTACTTAAACACAATATTTTTAAAACTTTTTTGGCTCTTAATACTTTTTCGAAAAATCAGTTTTTATCGAGATATTTTGAATATTTGTCAAATCCACCACATATTTGTATATGGTTAAGTACGATTATGGAGACTTGGTAATAATATGAAAAATTATGTATGATTTACATTTTTAGGTATATTTCGAACCGTATTAAAAAAGAAGCCATATCTCGATAAAAGGTGCCTTCTCGAAAAAATACAAAGAGGCAAAAAAGTTTTAGAAATATTGTGTTTAACTAATGGTGTCGCAGGAATAGTTTAAATGGAGCGTACACAAACATTTGGGGGGTTTAAAGGAACAAAACCCCCATACAATTTTTATGTAAACATATTTAAAAAGAAGCCGCAACTCGATAAAAACTGCCTTATCGAAAAAATAATAAGAGCCAAAAAAGTTTTGAAAATATTGAATTGAAATAATGGTACCACAATAATAATTTAATTGGAACGTACAGAAAAGTTTGGGTGGGTTTAAGGGAACAAAACCCCCATAAAATTTTTATGGGGAGCACAAATTTCACTATAATTTTTCTTTAATATGCTCCTGTCATAAGAATGCCACATATCCATTTTCAATAAAAAATCTGTAATAGTTTTCGATATATTCGAAAAAATCGATTTTCATTTTGTAACTTCAAAGGGCTATAACTTTTTTTATGTACATATTTGTACTAAGGTAAGTTAGGTTCATTCGAACTATTTTTGGTCCCAGAATATGTGATTTAATTTATGACCTGTATTTTTGTTACACCCTGTATATGCTAGAACAAACACAAGTGAAAAACATAGTCCCGATCCCCAAAAACTATGATGCGTTCATCAAACTTGTAAAACGTACCTCATGTAAACACATACTCTGGGTATGTCAACAACATTACATATCTGGTCTAAATGACGAAGCAAAAGACGTTATGACAAAATACACCGAAGAATCTAGTAAAGACCCATTTAGCGAAGTTACGGCAGATATAGGAGAGAGACTGCAGAAAATATTAAGCGCCTCCAGACAAGAACGTTGGGGCGATACATTAAGTAAAATGGATATGACGCACAGTAGTAAGTAGGCTTGGAATATGATTAAGAAACTTAACGGTGATCCAACAGAGATGAAAGAGCCATGTGCAATAACGCCAAATCAGATAGCCAACCAACTGCTTCTGAATGGCAAAGCAAACCATCGTTGCAAAACAAGATTATAAGAACTCAAGAACAGGAAACAACTCTCTTGCGAAACCCATTTACCAATCGAAGAGTTCAGCAATGGTATGGAGTATATGAAAAAGGGAAAATCACCTGGGGTGAACGAAATCCTAACAGAGCAGATAAAACACTTCGGACAAACAGCGAAACAATGGGTGCTCGATCTATTTAACATCTGTCGCTCTACCTACCAAATTTCAAAACTGTGGCACAAATCAAAAGTACATAGTAGCCTTTCTGAAACCTGGGAAAGGTCCTGAACTCCCGAGTAGCTAACGTCCGATATCTCTGCTATGCCATTTGTATAAATTGTATGAACGCCTGATTTTGAACCGCATCCAGGAAAAATTAGATGCCAAACTAATCCCACAACAAGCAGGCTTCAGCCAGGTAAATCAAGAACAGGCCGAGTGCTGATCCTAACAAAGTACATAGAGAAGGGATTTGAGCAGAAATAGATAGTGGGAGTTGCCTTGATAGACCTCACAGCGGTCTATGATACGATAAACCACAGAACCTTGCTAACTAAGATATATAACACTGTACTTGACTATGGCCTGGTAATAGTTATTTATGTACCAAGTCAGTAAAGTGACTCTTTATCAAACGAGTCTGATATTACGAGCAGAGAGAGCGAAGCGAGCGAGGTGAGTAACAGACGAGTTCGATAAAGAGTTTTTACTGAGGTGGTGCATACAAAATTTTATCGCCAATCATAAAAAACATTAACATTATTTTAATGTAAAGAGAGTGTGTGTACTTTGTACTCACGTAAGAAGGTCTATTTCTATTATTTTGATTTCAACGAAATAAAAATATTTTAAACAGTTTACTTAATTGTATTTTTGTTTAAACCTTAAACTAATAATTACTTAAAATGATTCCCAAAATTAAAAATAACAAAATAACAACGTCAGTGTTTATGAACTCCCCGCAGTTGCTAGCTTCCCGCAGTGGCTTTTCCCTTGATGAATAATAGAAAATCTAAATAAATATAATATACCTATATCTTTATAAAATATTATTTACTAACAAGATCTATCACCGTCCTAATATAATCGAATTAACAAAAACACCATTTTACATTTTATCTGAATTAATACCTAACCTAAGATTTATTTTTTTTTAAATCTTAGACGAAATAAACATTTCGTATGACAGTAATGACAGAATGCGTTTGCATGACGGACGGCCAGTTTCGATGTTCGTTCTCGATAGTTGTTTATCAATATTTAATACCTAATTACTAAAAATGTGTAAAGTTTTGATTTATTTTGTAGTCCTGTCGCCAGGAGGGGTACAACGGCTTCCTTAATTCAGATGGACTTACCCAAGTTTTTTTATGTATTTTGATCCGTAGAACACAAATTTTTTGGGTAACAGTTGATCCGGATGTCGATAAGATTGTTATACACAAAGAACTTGAGGAATTACATAACAGCGATTTTTCGGAAAACAAAACATTTTTTGTATTCTTTGGGTGATTCTCAGTAAAAAATGATCTTACAAGTTTTTTCGTAGGATGCATAGTTTTCGAGATAAACGCCGTTAAACTTTCAAAAAATCGAAAAAGTGCAATTTTTGAACCCGAATAACTTTTGATTTAAAAATAAAATAGCAATTCTGCTTACTGCATTTGAAAATTCAAGTCAAATTATATCGGTTTTGATTATTTACATTGCCAAAAATTTAGTTTTTATTTGTTAAACAAAGCCATAAACACATAGTGTTTCCCGTGCCCAATGCATGCGTTTTAATATACGTAATCTACGTAGAAAGTGTCTGTATGCGCGCCTACTCGTTCGATTTCAAATGAGAAATGCATTGAAAACATCATTCAATCACTATGTGTTTATAGCTTTGTTTAAAATAAAAAAATTAATTTTTAGCAATGAACGTAATCAAAACCGATAGAATTTGACTTGAACTTTCAAATGCGTTAAGCAGAATTGCTATTTTATTTTTCAATCAAAAGTTATTCGGGTTCAAAAATTGCAATTTTTCGATTTTTTGAAAGTTCAACTGCGTTTATGTCGAAAACTATGCATCCTACGAAAAAACTTGTAAGAACATTTTTTGCTTAGAATGACCCAAAAAATACAATACAATACAATACAATACAATACAATACAATACAATACAAAAAGTTTATTTTGCCAAAAAAACAGAATATTACAATATACAACAGAGAATATACTAAACGTTTTTAGACAAAAAAGGATCTTCTCACGATTATAAAACCGATTACAAAAAGTCCACCACAAAGGTAGACCTTTGCGAAAAGACCCCAATAAAAAGTAATATTTAATATAAGACAAAAGAAAAAATTAATAAACTAAACCAAAACTGAACTGTGTTGAAGGAGAAGGGCATTAACAAATTAAATACGATAATATTTATAATATAACTTCTAGACCCAACGAAAAAGTGCCAAGGACGAGAAGCCGGACAGTGTGCATATTCTCGACAGCTGGATAGATGGTAGAAAAGTAGTGTTAAAATAAAAAATACAAAAAAATGTTTTGTTTTGCGAGAAATCGCTGTTATGTGATTCCTCAAGTTCTTTGTTTATAACAATCTTATCGACATCCGGATCGACTGTTTCCCAAAAAATTCGTGTTCTACGGGTCAAACTACATAAAAAAAACTTGGGTAAGTCCATCTGAATTAAGGAGGCCGTTGTACCCCCATTGGCGACAGGACTATTGTATGAATATAAGTAATTGCAAAATAGTACAGAATTTCACTTTTTGACGTAAATTTAATCAAGAATACCGTAAATTTTGTACAACATTTTTAATAATAAATTACTTTTAATGGGAAATAAGCCACAATTTTACCAAAAAAAAAAATGATTTTATTAATGTTTCGATTTGGGCTTCGAACCGTTAATAAAATAATTTTTTTGGTAAAATTGTGGCTTATTTTTATTAAAATGCCACAAAAAAATAGCTTCAGAACAATATTTTTAATAATTACAGTAAATAAATTTTAAATTCACTCAAATAATAATCGATTACTGCCATCGGCTACTTACATTAAATCTCGGTTAATTTGCTTAATCGCGGCAGGTAAAGTAAAATTCTTCTTTCAGTACAATAAAGTGTTACTTTACTGCCGCAAATGGCGTAAAATGAGTATAATAATGAATGACTTTAGTGACGGTTGGCGATAAATATTATTAGATCACTGTTGTCTAACAGATGCTTCTACGTTGTGCTAAATAAAAAGAAGAGCAGAAGTTCTGGAGAACACAAAAAAAATGGCATACCTTAATGGTTCTGGCACCGCGCCGCCCCTATTTAACATCTACACCAACGACCAACCAATGCTGACTGAGATTTTTGTTTACGCTGACGATCTTGGTATCACCGTAAAGCGGAAAATACTCACTCAAATAGAGTCGACAATGGAAGAGGCTTTAAAAATGACAACTTACTACAAACAAAACTCATTAAAGCCGAACCCTACTAAAACCCAAGTATGTGCATTCCATCTCAACAACCATCTAACGCCATGTAGAACTCTGAAATGAATGAATGGGATGAATACATGAATGTCTCTTGGGAGGGACAACGTTTAGAACATACTGATAGGCACAAATATCTTAGGGTAATACTAGACCGGTCACTGACGTAAAAATTCCACCGTCAGAGCAAAATACAAAAGGTTTCTACGAGAAACAACCTTCTCCGGAAACTGTAGGGAGCAAGTGAAGCGCAATCCCCCAGGTCTTAAAGCCAACAGCTGAGGCCTTATGTTTCTCAACAGAGGAATATGCTTGTTCTGTTTGGGGTAGATCTAGACATTCCTAACAAGTCATCAGACGACCGTAGATGCGCCTCATATTATGTGGAAAAGTTCAGGCAAACTTTCGATGAAAGGCACCAATTATACGACGGGTTTGACGAAGCGCCAGGAACCAGCCGACTGAAATCAAGGATAAGGTTTATCAGAAATGTCAGGGTCGAACCACCGGAACTGTTCCCCCTACATCCAGAACGACCTAATGGAATGAACCTGGACTGGAGAACAGAAAGATTTTCTTAGATTTCGTCGATGTCATCGTTTTCCAATACTTCATTCTCAGTAATCTTCTCTGTCATACCTTTTCTCTATAAGTATTGCTATATTTTATGTATATTCGTAGTTTATATTGTATCTAATCTGTTTGCATCAAATTTCTGTTGGGTCTCAATCTCAATTATGAGATATGAGACTAAATTTATGTTTTCTTTATTTGAACGAAATTCCTAGTAAAAATTAATTTTCTCACCAATAGATGTTTACGCATTATAATAAATCCCAATAATGTATATTACCAAAAAAAAAATTAAAATAATATGAGGTAAAATTACATATTTTGTACTGAATGAGAACATTATAACCCGTATACTAATCAGCCGATCCGACAAATTGCTACCCCTATTTGCGTATCTTTCCGCCACGTGAAAATACTCCGCTCAGAGTCAATTCCAACGATAGCCAATTTTAGCGTTTATCTCAGTTTACAGTGGATGCCCACCGTCGATCTTCGTATTGAAATCAAGGCCGTTGTGGCATTATTAACGAGGCCTCAATACGTATCAGATAACGGCAGACAGTGTTGTGCGGACCCCCAGGATGCTGCATCTCATTAGGCTCTTATCTTTTCGCCTAGCAAAAAATGGAGCTTTAGTTCGTCTGTTGTGTTAATGTTGTAAAGAGCGGGTACCTGTACGAGAAACTTTAGGATGCTCGATTTATATGTAATCAATTAGGAACAAAAGAAGAATGGAATATCAGAGACAACAAAAAATTTATTTCGAATAAACTTGCCTAAAGACGGATCCACATCAATAAAAATTTATATTGTACGTTGTATTTGACACAAAAATTTGCTCGTGTGCGTTGAACTTTTTATTGATGTGGACTGTGCGCCGCATAGATTTATGCAAAAATATTTTCGTGACGAACAACGCACGCTATACGTTCTGCCGGCGGTTTTTCAGTCGACTTCAAAGAAATTTTCGCCGCACAGCAGTGTTCATGTGGACTTGATAATCCACTTGTCGCGTGGACTTGAAGTGGATTACATTATTTGCATTTATAGATCACCTGACTCTGCCGTGGAACTATTTTTTCAGAACCTGCTAAATTTGTTAGATGACCTGCCTCATAAAAGCAGAAAAATTCTATGCGGTGACTTTAACATTAATTATGCTGCTGCTTGTGCTACCCAAGTATCCCTGGTCAACATATTTGAATCGTATGGTCTCTCAATGCACGTTAATTCTCCTACAAGGATTACAAAAACTACATCTACCATAATCGATTATATTGTCTCAGATTTCTCACCCCTTGATGTCTGCTCTACAGTTATTAATGCGGGACTATCTGATCATGAAGCAGTGTATACGAAGTTTAACATCTTCAGCAAACCCTCCTCAGAACCCAGACGTTTAGGTAGGATTTTTTCCGCCCAGAATTTTCGTAAATTCCAAAATTTATGCTTAACTTCTGAGTGGCAGTTTCCTTCTATGGACGTGGACTATAATTTCAGTGTTTTTCTAGATAAGCTTATCCGCATCTTCAATAAAGCTTTTCCTTTAATTCCTATTAAGCCAAAACATCGAAAACCTTGGGTTACGAAAGGTATCCGCATATCAGCCAAGAATATGCGTTCACTTCTATACATCAAGAAATTTACTACCAATGTGTCTGTCACTGAATATATCACGAAGTACAGGACAACATATCTAAAACTTGTCAAATCAGCTAAAAAAGCCTATTATCAAAATCGTCTGGGAAGCTCTAAAAGTGTTGCAAAAGAAACCTGGTCTATAATAAACGATCTTCGAAATAAAACTCACACAGCTCAATCATTTTCCCTTCCAAATCCTGAGAGTCTAAACGATTACTTCGTTAATGTCAGTAAAAATATAACATCAACTATTTTGCCGCAAAAAGATCCCATTTCCTATCTCCCTAATTCAAGAAAGGTCTCGAATTCATTCTTTTTAAAACCAGTCGATAACTCTGAACTGACCCAAACAATCAATAGTATCAAAAGCAAATCATCCTGTAGTACTGATGGACTATCTATAAAAATTTTCTCTAATCTCACAGAAAATGTGTTGGAAATCCTCGTCTCACTAATTAATGATTCCTTCGAAAAAGGTCAATTTCCAGAGTGCCTAAAGACAGCCATTATTATTCCTCTTCATAAGGGTGGCGAAAAATCTAATGCCTGCAACTATAGACCTATTGCCTTACTACCGGTACTCTCCAAAATTATTGAGAGACTCATTAAAACTCGACTTATGTCTTTTATCGTTGATAACAACATTTTATCTCAAAATCAATTCGGCTTTTTAACTAATAAATGTACCACTGATGCCATGTTTTCTGTACTACATGAGGTTTATCAAGCACTAAACAATAATTTTTATACTGCCACTGTTTTCTGTGACTATGCCAAAGCTTTTGATTGTGTAAATCACGACATCTTGATTAAAAAACTAAATTTCTATGGAACTAGAGGTATTTCTTTGAATTGGTTCCAATCCTACTTGAATAACAGGAAACAACTAGTTAGAGCAAATGATACTGACTCTAGTCTCAAAAACATTGTATGTGGAGTACCGCAAGGTTCAGTATTGGGTCCTCTTCTGTTCCTTATCTTTATAAATGACATCACTAATTTAAAAATCGATGGGAAAATTTTTCTTTTTGCTGATGATACCAGTATCACTTGGAGCAACTCAACTATAGCATCTCTTCATGAAACTATAACTTCGGATCTACTGACGATAAAGACCTGGTCTGACTCTAATTTACTCTCTTTTAATGTAGATAAAACAGTAGCATTATCCTATAAAGGAGCTCTTCAACCTTTGCCTCTTAATAACAGTCAGATCAGTACCGTTGATTCTGTAAAATTTCTTGGTATTTTTTTAGACAGCAACCTCAAATGGTCCCTTCATATCGATTCGTTAAGTAAGAAACTCGCCTCAGCTTGCTTTGCAATAAGATCTGTCTCAAGGGAACTCAATTTAGCATCTGCTAAAATAACATATTTTTCCCAAAATTCCGTAAACTGACAAAAGCCTATCTATCTGAAAGACCATATTATTCAATAGAAGAATTTCTTAATGAATAACTAAGAAAATTGGGTTTCATACGCAGTAGCTTAAACTGTCAATTCCTAATGTTGTATTTTAGTTGTTGTAAGTATGTTCAACTTTCAATTTGCAATGTATATAAATTTTGCAATTAATTGTTTTTGTCTTTGGTTTTATATCTTATTTACTGTATATTGACGATTTATCTAATTTTATTGAATTGTAGTTGTTATTTGTTATTTCTTGTTGATATTATTTTTCTTTTGACTGTATGTAAGCTTTGTCCATAAAATTGTAAACATTTTCAGTGACAATAAAGCATATTTCTATTCTATTCTATTCTATTCGGCGGTACAACACACAAGATAAATATTTACGTCGTAAAAATACTTGACCAGATTTAAATTTGTGCCGCAAATATTTTTTCTGTATTTTAAAATACAACACACACACAAATTTTTATTGATATGGATCCGCCTTACAAGTTGTATGTTTCTGATGATGCAAATATTTAAATTATGAAATAGCTATTTGTATAACAAGGGAGGAAAGTGCTACTTTTCCTCCCGAGAATGAAGTTTACTGCCCGACGCGTAGCGGAGGGCAGTAATCATTCAAGGGAGGAAAAGACACTTTACTCCCATGTTATACATATGGTTTTTCCACCTTTCTCAAATTAATAGCAAGTCATTTTTCATTTTTACTTAATTTATTTATGTAACTAACCAACAAAATTTATTAAAACTAAAACTAACAAATAAGTACAATATAACTGTCAAATATAAGTCAAATTATTAATGTAAACATTGTTAAATAAAAATAACAATTTACTGTTTTTTACCATTCTGCAAAATACTGGGTGTTTTATAAATAAACGTTAAAATGTATAGATACTTACGTAATAGAAAATAGATATTGTACAGGGCGTCAATAAGTTATATTTCATTAATGACGTCACTTTTACTTTGCCTCCCTAGGGAGGAAAAATATTTTCCTCCCTAGGGAGGAAAAGTACAACTTTGCTCCCTACAATCAGGTCCGGAAAAGTATACTTTCGGTAGAGGTAGGTGGAAAAAATATAAACTACTAATGGATACAGACTCAGTGAACGAAATTTTGTACAGTCGAGCTAGGTGTAGTAATATTAGAACACTCTGTATAAAAGATGGTTAAACCTCACTTAAACTTAATAATCGAGGTATTATTAATTCTTGGATTCAATAACCCCGAGTAACATTGACATGGCATGCATGTCAATCTTGGGCTAGGTCATTACTAATTATTGTTGATGTTTATACTCGTAGTTTAAATACCAGTAAATAAAGTATGTTGTAGTCAGATGGGAGAAGTTTTATAAAACGTTTAATTAATTAAGGGCCAAAGGCGCCATATCCCAACTACTCTATACATCTCAGACCCAATCCTAATGAGCCTTTAGCTCCAAGTATATCCGATTTTTTACCCCAACGGAGAGGCTGGATTTTTTTTCTGGAAGCCGTGTGGTGTGAACCGGTCGTGCTGCAGTCAATTGGCTTATTGTACATCTTCCATTCCTTTATGAAACCCGCTCCAGAATTCTGGAACCCTGTACCAGCTTATACAGGTCTAGTGGATGGGTGCCATATATATTTGGAGTCACTTCGATGTCTTCGAAAAGTATTCCTTTTCTGTCTCCGATCCAATGCCTCACAGTCTGGAGAGGCTGCATAGAGCGAAAACATGCAATTATCTTCTTCTTCATGTGCCTTGTCCGTTCCTAACGTTGGCAATTAACATGGCTATTCTGACTTTGTTTATGTCAGATCTGAATAGTTCGGAAGATGACAACATTACCGCAAGTTTTGGAGCCATGAATGTCTCCTCCTCCCTCCACTCCTTCTGCTGTCTATTTTCCCTTGGATGATCAGCTGTAGTGCTCTATATTTATTGTGGCTTATAACGTGACCCAAGTATTTCAACTTTTTTTCTTTATAGTTATTCCTACCTCTCTCTCTCTCTTTACCTATCCGGCGTAGCACCTCCTCGTTGGTCACGTGCTCGGTCCAGGACATACGTAATATACGTCGGTAAGCCCACATTTCGAAGGCCTCTATTTTTTCATCAATGATGCGGTCATTGTCCACGCCTCCATTCCATATAACAAAACCGGAATACATAACATTTCAGAAGTCGGATTTTGAGAGGTCGGGTGAGGCTGCTAGAGGTGAAAATTTGCTTCATGCTAGTGAACGACGCTCTTAATTTTTCTATTCTTATACGTATTTCCTTCACTTAATACCAACTTTAGTTAACTGTTGTTCCTAAGTAGATGTACGAATCCACGTAATCAATTCTTTGATTCTCTAATATCAGTTGTCTTGATCGTTGTTGGGTTTTGCTTACTAGTAACATCCATTTGGTTTTTGTGATGTTTAGTTTGGGTCCGTATTTTGCACTTGTTTTTTTTATCTTACTCATTAGGCAACTCAGTTCCTCCTATTTACTCGCTAGAATCACAGTGTAAAACATGCAATTACAGAGCTAATTAGTTAATTGTGTATAGCTGAACCCTTACAGAGACGCTAATGAAAAATTGGATGCCTTTGAGATGTGGATCTATCGACTAATATTGCAGATAAGTTGGATTGACTGAATAAGAAATGAAATAGTTTTACACCGAATGAAAAAGAGCACATAAATAACAAAAACAATAGAAATTCAAAAGTTACAATATTTCGATCATGTAATGAGATATCCAGATAGATATACCCTTCTACACCTAATAATAAAAGGAAATATCACCAGAGGAAGAGGCCCAGGCTGAAGAAGAACATCCTGGTTCCAAAATCTCTAGCAATGGTATAGAGATCACCACTAATCTGTTTATAGCTGCCGCAAACAAAATTATTATTGGATATATGATCGCCAACGTTCGATAATCGGACGAGGTAGGTATTGAAAGAAGAAGAAAAATACAGATATAATTAAATGACCGCGATCATTACTTTAATCTCCGACAAATGACTCCGCAGGAAACGCAGTAACTCAAAGGAATTTTTCTGCACTATTTTTTTTCTTCAAAGTTTACATCAAAGTTTACATCAAAGTTTGTGTATCTCGCAATCCCTCGAATTGAATAACTAATAACAGTCTACATTAAAATAGTCACCAGACTGTTTTAAGACTATAAGACACCACAAAATGCAACAACTATAGAGAAGTGTCACTCAGTGGCGGCTCGTGACCTCAGTATCCGGGTAGGCAACACATATGGTGTATAATAATATGTACTGTTATATTTCTATTTGATATGAAAATTAAATTTTGATAATTATAAACAAAATTCAATTTAATATAAAATATTTTCAATTTTCTCAACCACGGGCATATAAATTTAGAACAACCTGTATACAACAAATTGTTATGTTTAATTTTAAGAAGTGATTAGAAGAAGCTTACGAAACTCGGGACAATGCGTCGAGAATAAACAAAGTGAATGGCGCGTACCATTATCGTTGTTCGCGGAAGGTTCGATCATTAGCCTATGCTAAATAAGACTCAGTTGAAATAGATAATAGGTCATTATCGTTGTTCGCGGAAGGTTCGATCATTAGCCTATGCTAAATAAGACTCAGTTGAAGTAGATAATAGGTCATTAAATTTTGTAAATAGTAGAAAGTAATTTTAGAATGGGAATTAACTAATTTTTTTTTGAAATCCGTTAAGCATATTTAGAAAGATTAAAAATTGGTTTTTAAGGAATACTGCGAATGAGAGTTGGTGGTGGAAGGTTGATTTGTGAATCTGGAAGGGATATTTAGAAAGTAGGTGAATGACTGAAAATAGAGATCAGAATGTTTTGAGCTATCGAGAAGAGAAGTCCAGTAGTGGACGGTAGTGTACGGAGAGTGAGAAAGCCGGTGTAGTTCCGTGAGTGTGGAGTATCTATCGTGGAACGAGAGGTAGGCCAGGTTGAGAGTAAAAGAACCTCCTTGAGCCAAGAGTGTCCCGGTAGCTGATTGCAGTTTCGAAAAAGGTAGAATACAGCATCGCGACAGAAGCAGGAACGAGAGCTATACGAGCTAGTTTTCAAAGGAGAACATTACTGAAAGCCAGGACGAGGTTTTGATCGCAGCCAAGGATAGCAGGAAACGGGTCTTGTGTGAAGACATTCTAAGTTCACCAGAAAAAGGTCAGTCTCATTTGTTTGGACATGAATGTATGGGTTTTTCGTATTAAATACCACATTATAAATTGAAGAACATAATAAATAATATCAGAAAAGCTTCATCAAACTTAAATAGAATTGTTGCTAATAAATCCTAATAGTTAAATGTTAATAAAAACTTTCAATTGGAAACCAAAAGGAAATAAGATTCCCATTTGTAAATGTTATGTTTAAGAATAATAAGATCTAGCAAATATT
The DNA here is from genome assembly GCF_917563875.1 of Diabrotica virgifera virgifera. NCBI lineage: Eukaryota > Metazoa > Arthropoda > Insecta > Coleoptera > Chrysomelidae > Diabrotica > Diabrotica virgifera. The sequence goes on along the minus strand of NC_065443.1, from coordinate 7,156,492 downwards.
AAGCAGTGATTGCCATTTAAATAAAATAAACAATATGTTGATTATAATTGTAACCCATATGTGTGTATTATTTTACTCTTTTCTTTCCTATCCCGATTAGAAACCATTGAGAAATACTTAGAAGCCACGAGAGTAAGTAACTAATTTTATAATTCGCCCTGAGATTGAAAACATATTGATATGTGATCTGGTAAATTAATTAGATTATAATTAATGCATTGATTAAATTAAATGACATATAAGAATATTATCTCATATCAATAATCAAGATCACAACAGTACATACCTATATAGATACAGGGTGTTTGGTAAAGAATGGGCCATAGCTTAACCTTACATTCCTGAGCTTAAAATTGGTCGATTTAAGCTAACTTACCTTAGTACCAAAGTTGATAATAACCGAAATACAGGGTGTCAAACTTAAACTTTTATTTTATTTATTCTTGAATATTTCCTGACAGACATGGGATAACAACACGAAATTTGGTAGGTAAGCGGGGTTTTTTGGGATTAGAAATCTAAATTTGCCACCAAAAATGATCTATTACCCAGAGGGCGCTACATACGTCTTTCAGCGCTCATTTAATACGTTCAATTTTTTGTATATCCCACGCCACGTAGTTTTTGAATCAACATTTTTATTCTCTTAATATTTTTACTTTAAAAAGGTATACTACATTCATCTCGCTAAGCTCAACTGTTTTCGAGATAAACGCATTTTAAGTCTGCGATACAACATAATTTTTGCATATCATTGTAGTTAGACCCGAAAAATAAACTTGAAACCATAATAATTGTGCCAGTTCTCATATTTATGTCGCAAATTCCATTTGAAGAAATTTGGGAAACATTTTTGTAAATTTTTATGATTTTAAGTTATTTTTCGGGTGTAACTGTAACTATAATGATATGCTGCAAACAATTACGTTGCCTCGCAGATTTAAAATGCGTTTATCTCGAAAACGGTTGAGTTTAGCGAGATGAATGTAGTATACCTTTTTTAAGTAAAAATATTAATAGAATAAAATTTTTTATTTGGAAAGTATGTAGAGTGGGTAATAAAAAAATTGAACCTATTAAATTTGCGCTGAAAGGCGTATGTGGCGCCCCCTGGATAATACATCATTATTGGTGACGAATTTAGATTTCTCGTCTCAAAAATTCCCCGCTTACCAAATTTTCTGTTATTATCCCATGTCTGTTAGGAAATATTCCACAATAAATAAAATAAAAGTTTTAACTTTGACACCCTGTATTTCGGTTATTATCAACTTTCGTACTAAGGTAAGTTAGCTCATATCGACATATTTTAACCTCAGGAATCTAGTGTTAACCTATAGCCCATTCTTTACCAAACACCCTGTATACAGTGTGTCGCATTTAAGATGAAGACACCCTTATATTTCGGCTATTAAAATAAATACAAATTTGAAATTTTGCAGTCATTGATTTTGATCGTTTACACTTTTTAAGATAGTCAACTGAAATTTAAATTTTAAACGTGGCCTACTGCGAATTCGCAAACAGAACGAATTTTTATCGCAAAAAGTTATTTGGAAAAATTGTTAGAAATATTATTCTGACCCCACATACCAAATTTCATGACAAAATTCGAACTTTTCGTTTTTTTCAGAATTGGTAGTCAAGATCCTAAAACATGCAATTGGCAGTTCCGAGATGCAGCTCGACACAACCAATGTCAAAGGCTCAAAAAAATCTAGCCTACCTATAGCCCGAAAATACACGGCCAGGCAAGCGACAATACAGCCGCTGTGCTTAGCGTAAAGAGTGAGACAAATGCGAATTCTGTTCGGCTACTTTTTAGAGAGCCTGCCCTAGGGTAAAGCCGTCGTCGTAGTAATGCTACGCTGCGGGGAGCGTACAATAATTATTACAACTTCAGAGATGAATTAAAAAGTAGCTTTGCTTTATTTTAGATTTTTAGATACTTCGGTATTGTCTCAAAATTTATAAATTACAGTTTTGAAATAAGTAATTTATATTAATAAATAATTTCTCATTGTACATTTGAAGAAGTTAGGCGGCGCCTACCTTGCCTACCCTGACGGGCCGCCCCTGGTGTCACTGTTAAACAGCTGCTACAAAATATTGACACCATTAATCAGACAAAGACTCTCAAATACATTGAAACTAAAATAAGAGACTACCAGCACGGATTTAGAGAGGCAAAGGTCAACAATAGGCGCAGTACACATAGTCACACAGTAAATTCAGAAATGTTACGGACATGATATCGACTTACACATTACACATCCTTTTCATAGATCTCAAGCAAGCCTTTGACAGCTTAGCAAGACCCGACCTAATAGAAGACATGAAAAACCTAGATAAGTATACCAATGAAACTAATAAAGCTTACGAAAACCAAGAATATGGACATAGCAAGTGGAGTACGACAAGGCGACTCTCTATCAACACCACTATTTAATGTCGCCCTAGAAAGAACATAGAGCTACATAAATAAAAGGTACAATTATAACGTCGAAGTCGCAACTTGTGGCGTATGCTGACGACATAGCATTAATTAGCAGAAACCTAAACAGTTTAATGGAAGAATTTACGAAGTTATGTAAGGGTAAGAACAGAACAAGTGGGTCGAGGTGGAGGTGTAGGTCGCGTTGGATGCTGCTAGTTAAGTCGCGGTCGATGTCGACAGCACATAGCAAGGAGGTCACCTGCGCTGTCAGTCGAGCTAGAACTACTATCAAGTGAAGTAGTTTAATGAAATTTGAATGACAAAAATACTGTGCTTTTGCGATGTTGTGTCAGTCAAAAGATGATAGTGATGAAATGTCAGCTGTAAATAATCAGATCCTCCTTCATACTTCAAAAATTTACTGAATTTAATTACTTTAGACCTGAATGTACCCATGGAAGTAAAACTGAATTCCCAGGATGCCCTATCAATCATCAGAGGAAAAATTACAAAAGAGTACCAAGAAAAATGGAAATCTTTAGTCCAGAAGAAGACTTCGCAATACAAAACAATTCAAGATTTCTTTCCTACAAAACCTTTGTATTCAAATTTTCCATATAGAAATAGAAGACACACTACCACCATCATTAGAATGCGCACAGGCCATTGTTTAACAAAACAACATCTGTATAAAATGAATATAAAAGATAATCCTTTTTGTGAATGTGGTCGTCTCGATATATACACAAAATTTATTTCCATGAACTTCAAAACACCGCTCTCTATATACAATATTCTAAGTTCTTTAACGGAAGAATCAGTCAATGTAATTATGCGTTTTCTTGCAATTAACCATATAAGCTTATAAACTGCAATGCGTTTTCTAGCAATTAACAAAATAAGCTTACAAATTGCAAGGCTCAACTGTTTATATGTATCCGTGTTATATTATGTTGCTATTTGTCATTTAATTTATGTTTTAATTTTTAATCATACTGAACCTGACCCAATTAATCTCATTTAATTATAAACATCACACCTCATCAAAAGCTTCCTTACAAGAACATAGTCAGCGATTTTGGTATGGCTTAGAGCCAGACTACGTCAAGATCGCTTATAAATCGTGCTGGTAATCGCCTTGCAGCGAAACGAAAAACAAAAAAGAAGAAGAAGAAGAATTACTTTAGAAATTCAAAAATAAACTGAATACAAAAAAGGGATTATATAAAAAGAATCAACTCAGATAGCTCAGGTAATGACAACTTGGCTTCGAACGGACCAATCACAGGGAAGCATCCTTGTAGGCCGCGCAGTAGACATCCATGTAAAACAAACTCATTTTATTTTCAAAAGCATCGCGCTAAACCTCCATCGCGACTTACTTGCTCTGTTCGCTTCCATTCATTACAATTACAATGTGTTTGTTTTACATGACTCCTAGGTGACACCTCCATCTCCACCGCGACCCACTTGTTCTGTTCATACCCTAAAGAAGCATCCAAAAGAGGCTTAGCAATAAATCAAAACAAAGCAAAATGCTCAACTACTATGCTCAAGAGAAGATCCGATTAATATGACAAGTTTAAATATTGGTGAGTTTGAAAAGGTAGAATACTTTAGATATCTTGGGGTCTTAGTTAATGGAACTAACGATAAAAGCATCGTAATTAATAAAAGAATCCAGGCATCAAACAGAACCTACTGGAAATACAACAACTTCCTCAAAGATAAGAATCTTACTCAGAATACTAAACTGAAAATTTACAGAGCAGCAATTAGACCAGTAATCACATATGGTGCTTAAGTAAGACACAGAAAGAGGAAGAAAGATCGAGAATCCAAGAGAGGAAAATAATTAGGAGGATACCAAGCCCACTAAACTTAGGTAATAATGAATTTAGAAAACTCATGAACCACGAAGTAAGAGAACTTCTGAAAGGAGAAGACATATCGTCAGATTTATCAAGGCACAGAGACTCAGATGGATGGGACATATAGAAAGGAGAAATCCAGAAGCCGCCATCTGGAAAATTTCAAAATGGAGACCTGTCTCAAGCAGACCACGAGGAAGACCATTTCCAGATGGAAGAACCAAATAGCCAAGGGCTTTAAGAAGATGGGAGTTAGAGAATGGGCAACCACAAGCAAAAACAGGAACGAATGGAGAAAAATTGTAGAAGATGCCAAGTCACACAGCCAATTGTAAAACCAAAATGTTAATGTGGACTGATTCACCGCGAAAAATAAATCAGAAGAGCCCAAAAGGGCGGCAATCACTCCGCTAGGAGTATATGTAGATGCCATGATGATAAATAATAGTCTCCCGTTTCATACCTCTTACGTGGCTTTGGGAGTATAGCAGGGTAGTCTGCTATATCTAGGGCCTACGGTATACAAGGAAGGTAACAGGGCCAGTGCTACGCTTCAACCGCCTCTTATTACCCCTGGTTTGACCCAAGGTACTCATTTACTTAAGGCTGAGTCGACGTGGGGCCTATAGACATTTTTAAAAATGTCTAGTTGAACTTACAATTAAAGAAATAAAACTACAGTATCTCGGACATGTGATACGGGGCGAGAAGTATGGTATCCTGCGACTCATAATGCAAGGAAAGATAGATGGTAGAAGAAGCATCGGAAGAAGACGAATTTCTTGGCTAAAGAACCCGCGAGAATGGTTTGGATGCAGCTCAAAACAACTATTTAGAGCTACTGCCTCAAAAATTGAAATAGCTATGATGATTTCCAACCTCCGTGGCGGAGATGGCACCTGAAGAAAAAGAAGTTGTTCTTGCCGGAGGTGGGATTTGAACTCCGGCCTACCAGTACTCGAGCCAAGCATACTACCGCCTGAGCTACGCCGGCCCTTCGATAATCAGACAGGGTACTGAAAGAAGAAGAAGCGTACAGCCGTAATTAAATGACCGCAGTCATTACTTTAATCTCCGACAAATGACTCCGCAGTAATCGCAGTACCTCAAAGGAATTTCTTCTGCACTATTTTTTTTTCTTCAATGGACGATCGTAGTGTCAATTAATCAAAGTTTGTGTATCTCGCAATCCCTCGAATTGAATAACTAATTACAGTCTACATTAAAACAGTAATTAATAATTGATAGGCGACTCGTTGGTGAATTTATATCGGTTTATAATCCAGCGGAAAGATGTAACTACAAATCTAAGATTTAATTATAGGCTGCGATATTTTAAATGGATACTGAGTGGTTTAAGCGTACACGTTAATTAAGTATAGCCCGGTAAAAAATATAAGATGTTGGAAAACCGACAGCATTTTTTTATTGGTATTGTAAAGCTACTACATGGTGTTGACATTTTTCTTTTTAACTATGTATGTATCTATTAGTTCACAACGTTCTCCCTCTTCCGATACCCATTCGCCATTCCTCTTTGTCCGCACATTGATCTACTTGCAGACCTCTTTCATCCATGGCTTTTTTTATTCCTGCCTGCCAACTTTTCCTCGGTCTACCTCTACTTCTTCTACCTTGCGGTTTCCAGTTTTGTACTTGTTTTGGGATTCTGTTCTCATGCATTCTTTGTACGTGACCAAACCATCTTAGTTGTATTTCGTTGATTTCGTATTTATTCTATGTGTTACCTTCATTATTTCTCGTATCCGTTCATTGGTGACATGTTCTCTTCTTGATCTTCCTGCAGCTCCTCTCTCAAAAATCCATTTTGGGTGACCTTTAACATTTGTTTTGATTTTTCCCTCATAAGCCATACTTCGTAGCTGTATGTTATAATGCTTTTCAATACGGAATTACAGTCTTTTCTTGTTTTAATTGTTTATTGCTTGTTCCAGAGTACTAAGTTTAGAAGCGTAATTGCTTTCCTGCCCTGAGTATTTCGTTCTTTAATGGCTCCGTTCAGGCTTACGTCATTCGTGATTTTCATACCCATGTATTTATATTCGTTGAATTTACTAATTGTTTCTCCTCCATCTAGAATCAAATCCTACTGCGTCCCACCGATATTCATATACTTGATTTTTCCTATGTTAATCTCTAGTTCCCATTTCCTATATTCCTCTTTTCATGTAACAGATATCATCATCATCGTAATCTTGTGCTATTAGTATTTGGTCGTCTGCGAAACGAAGAGTATTAGTATATGGTCATTCAATGGGATTCCCGTGTTCTTGCATTTCCGTTTCCAATTTTTCAGAGCTTGTTCCAAATATATTTTAAAATGTGTTGGAGAGAGGCAGCATCCTTGTTTGAGTCCTTTATTGGTCAAAAACCCTTCGGTTAGTTTGTGTCCTTTTTTAATTTTCGTGGTCGTGTTATAAATTTTTTTTATTTTTTTTATGATTTCATTGTATCTTTCTAACTAACGATTTATTTATTTTTCTGAAACCAGTTGATATATGCAAATGAAATTTGATAAGTTTTAAGATATATTTATTGCGCATTTTAGACATAGAATTAAGAATTTTATGTACATCACTGGTGCGATTAAAGGTAACGGTCTAAATTTTTTTAAATCCAAAACTTAGAGTGCCACTGAGATACTTTAAATCAAAGATCATTTTTTAACTCTCAGTTAAATTTGTGACAAAAAATCTCTCTTATCTATTTTCCATTTGATGGATCTCTCCTGATTGGAAAACAGTAACCAAATGTATCATATTCTCATTAAAATCTGTGACTGATTTTTGAAGCTACAGATGAGCAGATGCCGACAGTGACCATAATATACATATTGACATTTTAGTCAAGCTTAACTCAGAAATTACCAAGCAATCAAGAAAATGAACACAATGGAAAAAATACCAACTAGCTCTAAAATAGAAAGAAAGCAAAGAATAGAGGAATAAATAAAGGAGAGATTGGGAAAAATTAGAACAGGAATGTGAACTAATACACATAGCCATAACTACTAGAAACGATAAATAAGGAAGCTAAGCCGCACGCTGATTATATTTTTACGGATTGTTAACAACAAACGCCATTTTGAAGTCACTACACTTAAAATAAATAGTAGTGAAATGCAAATGATAGGAACTGATCAGTGTGACGTGTATACGCTGTGAGCTCGTACGTAGAGGGGATATTTAGAAATTCGCGAGCGCCAGTAGTGGCAAGTCTGTAAACCTTTACCGGAAATTTGACATAAATGTCAAAGTGATTAATTTAAAATTAAAATTAAAAACATTAATTATAAAAAATATTAGTTGGTCAAAGCTGTGGTATATATTTTTACCTTAAATATACTTACGTTTTAAATACTGAATTTAAGTTTTTTTAATGTTCCGTAATATGTAATTATAATTAAATCTAAAAATCTTAGCGCCATCTACACGATAATTGTGAAAGTACCCGAAGTAAGAAATTCATATTTTATCAATAGAACAGCAAAATGATTAGCAAAATCTTAAAAACATCGATTACAATTTAATTACTTTTTTGCGTTGTAAATGTTAAGCGATAACAATTAAATAATAAATTTAAAAATTACCGGTGAAAGTTGAATTAGTAATCCGCTAGGAGCGCCACCAGCGAAGCTCAGAGCGTATACGCTGTGAGCTCGTACCTAGAGGGGATATTTACAAATTCGCGAGCGCCAGTAGTGGCAAGTCTGTAAACGTTTACCGGAAATTTGACATAAATGTCAAAGTGATTAATTTAAAATTAAAATTAAAAACATTAATTATAAAAAATATTAGTTGGTCAAAGATGTGATATATATTTTTACCTTAAATATACTTACGTTTTAAATACTGAATTTAAGTTTTTTTAATGTTCCGTAATATGTAATTATAATTTAATCTAAAAATATTAGCGCCATCTACACGATAATTGTGAAAGTATCCGAAGTAATAAATTCATATTTTATCAATAGGACGTCAAAATGATTTACAAAATCTTAAAATAATCGATTACAATTTCATTAATTTTTTGCGTTGTAAATGTTAAGCGATAACAATTAAATAATAAATTTAAAAATTACCGGTGAAAGTTGAATTAGTAATCCGCTAGGAGCGCCACCAGCGAAGCTCAGAGCAAATACTATGGACTGTAATACATATAACTCTTGACATTTCCCATTACATTAGAGGAAGCAAAAAAGAGCGCCATCTAGGCGGTCTAAGGTGATAACCAGAGCAATCTATCCTTACATTTATAAAATTGCTTTATTATTGTTTTTGTATAAGTGTTTGAACTATTTTTATTCTAATTTAATTTAGCAAAATAAGCTTGTTATTCAAAAATTTATAAAATTAAATTTGAAATTTTACGTTGTCACAACGTAGTTTCACCGCAAGCCGACAGTGGCGCTAGTGGCAACGTCCTGTCAGATTTCTGTGGGAGTTGGATGTATTACAGTCAATAGTATTTGCTAACATCTCAGAACGTCAGTTGAGTGATTACAATTGTTTCCAAGGCTAACCTGACCAAAAATGTGTTTCAAAATTCATATTTTATCAATAGGACGTCAAAATGATTTACAAAATCTTAAAATAATCGATTACAGTTTAATTAATTTTTTGCGTTGTAAATGTTAAGCGATAACAATTAAATAATAAATTTAAAAATTACCGGTGAAAGTTGAATTAGTAATCCGCTAGGAGCGCCACCAGCGAAGCTCAGAGCAAATACTATGGACTGTAATACATATAACTCTTGACATTTCCCATTACATTAGAGGAAGCAAAAAAGAGCGCCATCTAGGCGGTCTAAGGTGATAACCAGAGCAATCTATCCTTACATTTATAAAATTGCTTTATTATTGTTTTTGTATAAGTGTTTGAACTATTTTTATTCTAATTTAATTTAGCAAAATAAGCTTGTTATTCAAAAATTTATAAAATTAAATTTGAAATTTTACGTTGTCACAACGTAGTTTCACCGCAAGCCGACAGTGGCGCTAGTGGCAACGTCCTGTCAGATTTCTGTGGGAGTTGGATGTATTACAGTCAATAGTATTTGCTAACATCTCAGAACGTCAGTTGAGTGATTACAATTGTTTCCAAGGCTAACCTGACCAAAAATGTGTTTCAAAATTCATATTTTATCAATAGGACGTCAAAATGATTTACAAAATCTTAAAATAATCGATTACAGTTTAATTAATTTTTTGCGTTGTAAATGTTAAGCGATAACAATTAAATAATAAATTTAAAAATTACCGGTGAAAGTTGAATTAGTAATCCGCTAGGAGCGCCACCAGCGAAGCTCAGAGCAAATACTATGGACTGTAATACATATAACTCTTGACATTTCCCATTACATTAGAGGAAGCAAAAAAGAGCGCCATCTAGGCGGTCTAAGGTGATAACCAGAGCAATCTATCCTTACATTTATAAAATTGCTTTATTATTGTTTTTGTATAAGTGTTTGAACTATTTTTATTCTAATTTAATTTAGCAAAATAAGCTTGTTATTCAAAAATTTATAAAATTAAATTTGAAATTTTACGTTGTCACAACGTAGTTTCACCGCAAGCCGACAGTGGCGCTAGTGGCAACGTCCTGTCAGATTTCTGTGGGAGTTGGATGTATTACAGTCAATAGTATTTGCTAACATCTCAGAACGTCAGTTGAGTGATTACAATTGTTTCGAAGGCTAACCTGACCAAAAATGTGTTTCAATTAAACAAGCTTATATTAACTTATATACTTTACGAGAGGCTGGCCCGCTGACTAATAAAACGCATTGTCTACATACATATTATATGTCCCTTCCAGTAATATATTCAAAACAAACAACTGGTCTTTGTAAACCTTGTATAGGGTTGACATCCGTTTAATAAATAAACAATACAATAGTACTTACGATATTATTGTTATTTATTAGTAAATTATCGATGTGGAATGTTGATTTCCAGTGGTCACGTAATAGCTATCTACGACTTACTCAAAAGGAAGTTTCTTTGAATGGTAAAATATCGTAATAAGCTGTTAGGTACTTCGTAATGGGTAGTTAAACGTATTGGAATCGTTTTAGTCGTTGATTATTGCTAGAACGAATCGTTTACAAACGTTTTAGCTCGAAGGGAAGAATACACCTGGAACTGAAAAGTGTAAATGCGTATATCCAATAAAGACAATCATTTCTGGAGGCTGTAAATTTTGTTCCACTTACTCTCGTTTATCACTCCATTCTACACGCAGTGTAAAATTACTCTAATCTACCGGTAAAAAAGTGGTGATGCAAACCGGAGATTTCTTAGATTATTTTAAGATAATTTATCCTAATTCACTTAGTCCGAAAATTGGATTTGTGCTAAACATCCCTTGATAAACGAATTTTTTTTTCAATAATTTTATTGTTTTCTGTTCCTTAAAGATAGGTTTCACCGTATCTTTCATAAATTAATATAGTCCAAGATTTAGAGCAGGGCATTTAGCACAAAATAAATCGATTTTTAAATACAGCATCTAGAGACTTTCAACTTTTTGGCATTGTGTTCAGGATGATGTCAGGAAAAAGTCAACTATAGAAAAATTGGTGGAAAGGCATAGTTGCATTTTTAAAGTGCATAAAATGCATCGAAAAGTGCACAAAAATGTCAAAATAAGTGTATTAAGGGCCAGATTTTTTTAGTCAGGGGGATTTTTGGGGTCGCAGATGACGAATACGCCATTAGAATCGACTACCGGAGCACATGGTGTCCAGATTCACTGCTAAAGTACTTCATCTGAACTTCCGAGGGATTTAGGCACTAAATTGATGCAAACAGATTACCTACTCTGGGTTTTTTTGGGCCGCTGAAGAATACGCCTCAGAATCGACCCCCGGTACATCTGGTGCCCTAAAACCCTCCAAACTCCAAAGATAACATGCCTTAATACTGATCTTGAATACCAGAGGTGCAGGAGGTCCGTTCTAATGGCGTATTTGTATTCAGCGACCTCAAAAACTGCCTAGTAATCTATTTGCATGCATGCAAGGCCGAAAACCTTCAAAACTCTTAAGATGACATACCTTAGCAGTGACCCTGGAAACCAGGCGCTCCTGAGGTCAGTTCTGATGGCGTAGTCGTGTTCAGCAAACCCAAAAACCCTCCGAGTAACAAAATCAAGCCCTTATTGTGCTTATTTTGACACGTTTATGCACTTTTGAATTCATTTTATGCACATTAAACTGCAATTATTCATTTCCACCCATTTTTCTATAGTACACTTTTTCCTGATATCATTCTGAACACAATGCAAAAAGTTACTAGTCTCTAGGTGCTGTTTTTAGAAATCGATTTATTTCGATGTTTTTAGTGTTAAATACGTCGATATAATTGACAAATTCTGCAAACTTAAAGAAATACTAGGCGGGCGGATAATTTTGCCGGTGAGTGTATTTACAAGTTACAATTCCCTGGGAGCAATATAAATATTTGACTTCTTTTCCTAACACAATCTCTAACAACAATTAAAACAGTACAAGAAGAATAAGACAGGTTTGAATTTAAAACCGCTTATTAACCGCCTTCCTTAACGTGTTGCCACATATTTAAAGCCATCCAAGTTGACGTGATTTCGCCGCGAAACCATATCTCCGACATGCGAGTAGGCTCTTGATATTATTTTCAATTTTTTTCTTAGGCGTTACAAACACTATTGAGTCCATCACCCAGTTTTCTTGTTTCTCATTTGTTTTTGTGCCACATTCGAACCACATTAGATCATTTATTGCTCGGGCGTGAGAAAATGAAGCTGAAAAAATGATTATTGCTGACAGGGCAATTCAATTGTATCTATGTCGTTTTATATCTGCCCTATTATCTACCTAATGCACAGTTCAAAAAAGTTACACAGTTTATTGTCATTCGATGACATACTAAGTTTTTGTTTTACAAGCAAATTGCTTGAGTTTATATTTTAAGCAGAGTTGTTTTACAAATAGACATATAAAATTTGATTTGATTGCATAAATACGTTTAAATTATGCTTTTATTTTATTTGATAGCGTCCTTTTAGCTCAGTACAATTTCCAGCGATTTTCCAACTGCTTTATGTAGGTTGTAGGTATCCCAAATAATACGATTTTTAAAGCTCTACAAGATAGACGTTTGTTTCGTCATTTATCTCTTCGTTCAAGCTGAGTTTTTATTTAAAATCTATCTCTTTAAATTTGGAAACATAGAATAATCGGAGTGGACTAAATCAGGAGAACAAAATAGATCAATTAGCAATGCGAAGCTGTTTCTCATTGAGTTCCAGCTTCAATTTGTTCAGTAATGCAATGTAATGGTTATTGGTGGTTTAAATTTTTTAAGATCTTCTTCTTTGTGTGCCGCGCTTGTTTTCAAGTGTTCGGTATCATCGTGTTAACAAGCTAATGAAATTATTTCTCGGTCAGCAGCTACATGAAACAATTCCTCGACCGTTCGACCTGTCCATTGTCTAATGTTACGCAGCCAGGACAGTTGTTTTCTTCTAACCCAGTGTTTTTTTTTTCGATTTTACCGTGAATGATTAACCGGAGTAAGCGATATTTAAGTCCTCTCATTATATGACCAAAGTATTGAACCTTTCTCATTTTTATGACGTTGAGCAATTCTCGCTCTTTGTGCATGGTCTCCAGCACACGTTCGTAGAACAAAACGGACCATTTTGTAGCAGATGGATTTATACTACAATGTTTTATAAAAAATATCCATTAATTTTAATCCTATCCCAAGAAAAATATTTATTTTTCTAATATATTTTGTGAGTTAATATATCATTAAAAATACTAAGCCGTCCCTGCTTATGAGTAATACTGTTTGTTTCGCAACATAGTAAAATCATAGGAAATTTCCTGTTTACTTGTATAAACATTTATTGTTCTGGAAGGATCCGTTCAAAAGTCCCAGTATATTTCCCTTAAGTTTTGAGAGCTAAAAACCCTATGATATTATTGGTCTGAATTTTGAAAGATCCTTGAGTTTTAGTTGACGATTGGTCAATAGTTTTGGTCGAAAGATCGAGAAGAAATGCATCCGTTGGACGCGAGAGAGACGTGACGATGCAAGGCAGTTCTAAAAGTACTGTAGTTCTGAAAGCATGTTTGAAGTATAAGCATCTTTTTGTGTAGAACTCAACAGACTCACAAAGAAACGCACTTTGCCGGCTTTTAAAATGGTTTTCTTCTTATAGTAGAAGAACTGATGGATTTATAACTTGTCAAGGAATATTATTACAATAGTTTCACAGCATTTTAAGTGGATATATTATTGTGAAACAGTTTTATTGTTACGCAGTTTGATTTGCCGGTAAAAAAGAGTGCGTGGTTCCTGGTTTCCTGTTTTTATGATGTTATGGTAACATTCCTGTATTGAAGTACCCCGATTATATTTGATTTGGTATCAATTTTATCCTGTGTCCTGTTTGGTTCAAAATTGAATGTCTTCCCTCCCAGCCCCGCTTAGAATGGAAAATTTTGGATAAGTTTTTGACGTGTGACATGGATTTTTGTTTTAAGGTATGATAATGTTTATTTTAAATAATTCACAAGTGGATATTAATTTGGTAAAGGTTTTACATATTTAAATAATTTGTTTTCAACATGGATTCTTGGAAAGTTTTATGTAAAGTAAATTTAATGGCAGTGACTTTTGACAGCCATAAGTCAAATTTTTGTTTTGGTACACTGCTAAAAATAAATAAGATTAAGAATTGTAAAACCATGTATTTGTTTTTATTATTAATTTCTTGTTTGAGAATATATTTATTCTCATAATAAAAGGTATAAAGGTTTAAATAAACATTATAAAATGTACACATTTTTATTTATGTAACCTCTTTCTTCAAGAAAATTATTAACAGATATCTAATACAAGCGAATTAAGTTTTAGAATAGAAGAAAATGTAATGGCATAGAAGCCAATAAAGGTAAATGATAGCCCAGTATAACCCCAACGAGGAATCTACGATGAATGTCCCCCCAGTTGGTTTCCAGTAAGTACTCGATATGAGAATTTGAGGATTTTTTCAAACGGCTTCCCAATTTGTTTAAATAGTAGGAAAGTCCTCAAGTCTGTGTAAGTATCCTTTACTTATTTGGTTATGTAGTTAGTCTTCTTTAAACCCTCCTACCCTTCCCAACGAATCTACGACCCGCCACCGCACAAAAAATGAGCTGTCGTTCGCATGAAAGTTTGCGTGTCTGTTCCTTCTACTAGCCCCATTTCGATCCCCCAGTATCTTAGTAGATAGTCTTTCCTTGTCCCCATATGAGCAGACATTTAAAATGCTTTAACTTTAATACTCTTAAACGTGTGGTCAGTGACAGACTTCTACTGCACAATACAGAACGCCAAGCTAATAAAGCTTTTTCGTGCAAGTTCTATTCTGGTCGAAATTTTTCTTAAGATAATCAATTCAAATTATGCGTTTGCAATCCCAAAATATAATGGCAATTACCCATAGGCTTTCCAACCCATTGAGCCACTTTTGGTGGCTTCGAAGCACTTTTTCCAGCTTCAGTCCTCTGCCATGTGTTCATTCTGTCCTCTGGTATATAGTAGTGGATTTAGGTTTCATCAATATTTACAAATCGACGGCAAAAGTCCGACAGATTACGCTTCATAAGGTCCAAACTCTGCTGAGAAGGTCACCCGATTTTTGTTTTGTCAAAGGTCATCAAACGTGGCACCCATCGGCAGGACATTGTAATGTTACGCGGTTGACTATACTATTTTATTTTTACTGATTTATATTTTAGATTTTAGATACTAACTTATATTCGTCTAAATAAAAAGACCTACTTTATATTATTTTATTTACATACCGACGGTTAAACTGCAAAACCTCGTAAGTCAGTTTTATGTAACTTTAGAGGAGATGCGAAAAACATTTTGGCTTCTTTATGTAAGAGTCAATTTATTTGTTTTGTGTGTGTAGGGTTCTTTTTAGGTAAAGATTCCATTACCATTAACGAGATTTTGTTACTTAAAATCTTAAACTATCATTAAACTTACGAGGTTTTGTCTCATAAAATCTTACTTATGAGGTTTTTGTAGATGTCGCTAGTACCATTAAATTTAAATATTGAATTACCAGCTTTCGTAGTTTAAAAGATATGTAAAAGTATAAACCAACAAAGTATAAAAGTAATAATGGACCAAAAATCGATTTACGAGGTTTTGCAGTTAACCGTCAATACTCTAACTTTACAAACACTTTAAAAACAATAAGTGCTTAACATTTAATTCATTAGAAAGTTTACGATATTTATTTTATACGTTACAACATAACCACGGCTTTATTAGACCGCCCCAAACATTTATTTTCGTTTCCTTTAGTAGTATTTACAATTAGTCTAGGAAAATAGAAAAGTTAACAAAATGTAGACAACCAACTGTATCGGATATTTCGAAAAACAGAAGAGTTTCAAATATGGAATACATTAACTACGGGTAAACAGAATTTAACTAGTACAATCGGCAAAGGGCTAGAATAAATAGACTGTTTACAACAGAAATCAAACAGGTAATGAAAAGTTTGTTTACGTTGAATTACAAAAAATGGGCCGGAATCTTCGGCGGTCAATCGGGGTCTACGAGCGTCACAATATTTTTTTATAAGTATTCAAAAGTTTGTTCAACATATGACTAGTGCGCTCTTTACTAATTTTTGTTGTTCTAGCAAATCCACACATCTTCACATTACTTTGCATATTACCATAAATTAAAGTACTTGAATCGAATGCTTGTTAATATGCATGAGTCCAATATTCCTCGTAATTTTAATATTAGTTTGCTTTTGTAACGTCCGCAATTATAAGTTCTATAGTTTTTGAAACCAACAATTTTTTTTCTTTGCCTCTTTCATAACATCCCATCTTTTTGCATAAAGTTTCAACGATCGTATGTATTATTAGCACGACCAATAAAACATTTTATTAGTCATTAAATTGCTCATAATATGCGAAATCGTAAAACTTAGAAATTCCGAAACTCTAGATTCGATGTTTAGGACTAACATTTTATACGTCTCCACTTAAATATCTCCGTATAAACTAAATGGTCCATTTGGTCCAGTGCTTTTATTTGCCTAGTGTAAAAGTGTAAAAAATATGGCGCAATGCAGAGATGTACAGCTACGAATAGGTACACCGTCAATTATTAACCCAAAAAATGAAAAGGTTTTCTAGGTTATCGTATACACCAGGAGCAGATACTATTAAAAGTACTTGCAAATAGTATGTTATGCAAGGAGCATTTAATGATGGTCATTATGATGCGACTATGACGGATAATTAAATGCAAGTTGTATACATGATTTTATCTATGATCATTCACAACAAAAAAATTCTTTATTATTTTGTAACGCAAACATATTACGTAGTTATAGAGTTAAATTAATTATTTTGTTGATACATTTTAAATTTTCAATATTACAATAATTATTAAAATGAATTTGAGGATAAATTTTTAATATATCTATCGTCCTCAGACATGTTCTTAAAAAGATTTTCTGTGATCTGAGCATGTTGTTGCACATGACTTTTTGGAAATTGCTACAAAGATCCATTGCAGCCATTGTCTGGGGATTGTGGCAGTTTGATGTATTATATTAGAGTTCAACGACTATGTCAATAACATCTTCATCAATGAGTTTTAATAATTCGATAGGAACATCATCTGGTTCAGTAGATTTGCCTTCTTTTGTGTTTTTGAAGGCATTGATGAAGTCTTCTCGTAATGTTGGTAGTCCATATCGTCTGTGATTTCTAATGACAGTTCTTCTGTTTCATAATTATATAGTTGTTGGATGTGATTGGTCCATAGACAAAATTTCTCCTCCTTCATTTTAATAACAATATCTTATATCATTTTGAGGATATTCGTTATTGTGCTTTTCCTAGAACCTCTCATTTCTTTATTTTTTATATAGATTAAAGCTATCATTCCTTTTTTTTCAGATCTTGTATTTCCTTGCATCTGTCGAAGAGTCACCTCCCTTTGGGCCTTTCGAAATTTCTTTCTGATGTTTCTTTGAATTTCTTTGTATTTATTCAGGTAGGTATTTTGCTTTACGTTTTCTTCGTTTTTCCATAGGTTCAAGAATTTCTAATGTCATCCAAGGTTTTCTTTTTTCTTTAAGTGGTTTGGTGGTTTATTTTCCAACTGACACAAGGAAATATGTTGAATTTTTTCTCACAACCTGCTTTGCTTTAACACTGCTTTAAATGTGTCAATAACACTTAATATTCAATATGGAAAATCAAATTGATAAATATACTCCATCAAATAAGTCTCTGTCTCGTTTATCGTTTGTATTACAGGTTATACATGGACAAATCATTTTAATGATAATGTTATGGCTTTCATAAAGAATCTTTTGCTATTAAGCTGTCTAATAAATATTTTTTTAATGAAGTCAGACCCGTACTCAGGTAATTAATAGCAAAATAGCTATCAGGAATGTAACAACTATTTTTTTTAATTCCATAATGAAAAATCCCATAAGAAACACTAATGCTCATTCTGGTCATTTTTAACTTTTCTGGAGTGGGGGTAAATTGAGACCTCGTTGGGAAGAGGGTAGTTTAAAAAGTAAATATTGGAAGGATTGGGGGTTCGAGAGTGGAAAAATCTGTTCTAGATTTTCTCAAGGCTGATTAGGATCTTTGACCTAATTTCAAAGTAGATTAGGATTTATTCAAATGGATGAAATCTAAGAGGAATGTAGAAATGAGACCTGGAAATAAATATAAAAACACAATATCTATGCGTATTAAGGGAAGGAACGGAGAATCTGAACTTGGAACAGTATAAAACGAGTACCTATAGGACGAAACGAAGAAAATATAAAGAAAGAATAGTAAAGGGAAACAAGTGATCTTTTTATTCTAAACGTACCTATCATGTAGTGGTGTAGCCGACTACATTGATCCATCTTATTGTATTCACAGCAGCTGGAAATGGATCAGTTAACGTTAGACCTTCCTAAAATTGGCCAGCCGGGATATACGTTTACGTCCAGGGCCAGTAAAGAGAAGAGAGATGATAGGAGCCCTGAATTCGGTACTGTGGCAAAAAAAACAAACACTTAACAATCTAAAAAGGAACGAAATCACATATATTATTGGAGATTTTAACGCGAAAATTGGTCAAGGACGAAGATCTGACCTGATAGGTGGATATGGACTAGGGGAGAGCAATGAAAGAGGCGATAGATTATACCAGTTCTGTCAAGAACATGACATGATAATCGCAAATACATGGTTCAAATTACACAACAGAAGAGTATATACATGGAAGGGACCAGGAGATAACTCGCTTCATATAATTAGAAATCAGATAGATTATATTCTAGTAAACAAGAGATTTAAGAATGGTGTCAAGAGATCAACGACATATCCTGGTGCAGATATCGGTTCAGACCATAACCCTCTAATAGCTGACATCCAAGTGAAGCTCAAAAAAGTCAAAGAAAACCCCAAAACACCAAAATTACATATATCAGCATCCAACAAAACGCTAATAGAAAATGACCTGAATAATCAGCTAAAGAATTCAACAAATGAAAACAATACAGAAATATGGAACACGTTTAAAGATCTTACCTGGAAAGTAATGGAAAAATATACGACAACGATGCAGAGGCACAAAAAACAACAATGGATGACTGATGAAATCCTGGAATTGATGGAGCAGAGAAGAAAACTGAAAGATAACAAAACAGAAAACAAAGAAAAACAAAAACTAATTAAACAAAAAATAAAGGTAGCTAAAGAAAAATGGATGGAGGATAAATGCAAGGAATTAGAAAAGTTGAATGAAAAACATGATACCTTTAATATGTTTAAAAAAGTTAGAGAAGTAGCTGGTCTTTATTATAAGAAAACTCCACATACTATAACCGATTCGTCGGGAAAAATGATAATAGACGAACACGAAATCCGAACTACCTGGTATAATTATATAAATGAACTGTATAATGATGATAGACCCGAAGAACTGGACACTTTAGATGAAGGTGAAGGACCAGAAATACTAAAATCAGAAATACAACATGCTATAAAATTGGCAAAAAACAAGAAAGCCGTTGGTCCCGACAACATACCTACAGAAATGTTAAAGCTCATAAATGAGGAAAACATTGAAATACTAGTCAAACTTTTCAATGATGTTTATTCAACTGGTGATATCCCTGAAGATTGGTTAAAGTCCGAATTCATAACCCTACCAAAAAAACAACGTCCGAAAAACTGTAGCGACTATAGAATGATAAGCCTTATGAGCCACACCTTGAAAATCTTTCTACGTATCATCCACAGTAGAATCAGAGATAAATGTGAAGAAGACCAGGATGAAACACAATTTGGCTTCAGAAATGGACTGGGAACCAGGGACGCACTCTTTGCACTAAATGTGTTATTGCAGAAATGCCGAGATCAAAGGAAAGACGTCTTTGCTGTATTTATTGACTATAAGAAGGCCTTTGATCGAGTACAACATCACAAATTAATTAAAATACTAAAGGATAAAGGAGTTGATAGTCAAGATGTACGAATCATAGAAAAATTATACTGGCGTCAAACAGCGACAGCTTGCATAAATGGAAAATCAACAGAAATATGCAAAATACAAAGAGGCGTCAGACAGGGTTGTATACTGTCCCCACTGTTGTTCAATTTGTATTCAGATAGAATATTTAAGGAAGCGCTGCATAATTTGGAATGGGGTGTGAAGGTTAATGGAATTCTGATAAATACAATCAGATATGCAGACGATACAGTTATTTTAAGTGATGATATGAATGGATTACAACACCTTTTAAATGCCATTGACAGAGTGGGAAGAGATTTTGGCCTAAATATAAACTGTTCAAAAACAAAGTACATGGTATTTAGCCGTTTGGCCCATCAAGATTCACGGTTATATGTTGATGGTCATATGATTCAAAGAGTACCCAGTTTTAAATATCTTGGTTGCCATATTACTGAGCAACTAGATCCAGATAAAGAGATAAAATGTAGAATCGAGATAGCCCGCACGACATTTTTAAAAATGAGGTCATTCTTCTGTAATGATACCTTGCAACTTCAACTTCGAAAGCGCATGATTAAATGCTACATTTGGTCAGTCCTCTTGTATGGTGTCGAAGCATGGACATTAAAAATATCCACCATTAACCGTTTGGAGGCCTTTGAAATGTGGCTGCACAGACGTATTCTAAAAATACCATGGACGGCTATGCTGACAAATGTGGCAGTCCTTAAGAGAGCAAATGCTACCCGCGAGCTGCTTGATAACATCAAATATAGAAAGATGGCCTATTTTGGACACGTAGTAAGGGGAGACCGGTATAATATTCTTCAACTTATTATGATGGGTAAAATCGAAGGATGCAGAGGAATTGGTAGAAAGCAGGCCTCTTGGTTGAAGAATATCCGGGAGTGGACAGGAATAAAGAAAGCAGAACACCTATTTAGAATAGCTCGAGACAGAGACAGTTTCGCCATGTTAATCGCCAACGTCAAGGGGACTTGATAGGGCACGTTAAGAAGAAGGCAAAAAAAATTAAGGACAGAAAATAAAAATGAATTTAAAACACAATATTAAAACCAGTGTTAACCTATGAGCTGAAGTCTGGCAAGATTAATCAAGAAGTTACAACGCTAAATTACTAGGGATTCAGATGGATTTTTGGATAAGGTCAGCGATAAGATCTACACTAGAACACATAAGAAACGATGATATTAGACAAAAAAATGGGAATAGAATGAATCATAGATGACATCGAAAGACAATGTGAATAGCTTTGGTGAGATGCTGTCTCCTTGTCGTACTCCTCGCTGTATACAGAATTTATTTGTTTGTAAGATAGTCTTACGCTAGCCGTTGCCTTTGGGTAAATATATTGGATCGTGTTAGTGTAGCGATGGTCTAATCGGCATTCTGTCAATGCTTTTAACATTTTCCGCTGGCTTATGGTATCGAATGCTTTCTCTTAGTCGACGAATATCAGTGCCGATGGTTTCTTATATTCTGCAGACTTCTCTATCCGGTTTTTATTACCAGTAAGTGGTCGTTATTGCTATATCCGGATTTAAATCCAGCTTGTTCTCTAGGCTGATAGAAGTCTAACTTGGCCTCTAGTGTTTTTTAATAATTTTTGTGAAAAGTTTATTCTATTATTGCCTATAAAATGTTTTTACATCAATTAAAACAGGCTAATTCCTGTTCTGCATTTTTATATCCACGTGTACAGTTAAACTTATTTAGATATCGATTAAAAAATCTGTTACGCTCGGACATTCATAGGTTTTCTTGTTTATTAACAAATGACAAGAAGGCCAATTAATTTGTTAAAAACGTGTTACAC
The DNA here is from genome assembly GCF_917563875.1 of Diabrotica virgifera virgifera. Taxonomy (NCBI): domain Eukaryota; kingdom Metazoa; phylum Arthropoda; class Insecta; order Coleoptera; family Chrysomelidae; genus Diabrotica; species Diabrotica virgifera. The sequence goes on along the minus strand of NC_065443.1, from coordinate 7,134,773 downwards.
TGTGATCGAATGCTTAATATGTACTGCTACTTTACTTTAATGTTATTCAGTGGCTTTTTATTGGCTTTTATTCAAGAGAGCGCCATAACATCTATTGTGTTTTGATACAAATCATTTTGGATGTCCGTTATACGAAACGACTGTGTTAGCTCTAAGTAAAGAAATTTATTACGGAACTTGAAGAAATAACTAACTAATAGGTTTTATAATTTAATGATGTACATTTTTAACCTAAATATATATAAGAATGTACCAGGGGAGAACAATGTGTAAAAAAATAGGCAAGGAAACCTGATAGTGAACAAAGACGAAAAATGTGAAAAATGTAAAGAATACTTAGAAGAATTGCTAAATGGCGAAGTGACTACTAAATAAAATTATAATACTCCCGAACCCCAAATAGAAGTAGAAGTAATACCAAATTCACAACAGCAAAAAATTGAAGAAATAATAAAAGATATGCAAAATCAAACCAGCCCGGGCAGACCAGAATTGTGGCAGAGACCTTAAAATATGGAGGAGAGGCTTTACGAAACCAACTTGATGAGTTCTGTTAATAGTAGAAATATGGGATGCCGAAAAGATGCCTCAAGACTGGGACAAGTCCATTGCAATGCTCATACACAAAAAGGGAGATAGCACCGAATGTGCACACTATAGAGAAATATCCTTGTTCCTATCCTATGTTAGAGGTAATATACAAAGTATATTACGTCGTCAGTAGATTACGTCGTATATTAGTCGTCAGTGTTTGTCAAGATGGCGTGATATGTTCATGTTCACATAGATGGATGTTGGAGTTATTGGTGTACTTTAAAAATTAACGGATTTTTTGAAGGTACGTACATAATATATAGGTATTAAATAAAAGTAAATTGAGTAATTTAAGATGTAATAATAATATTGTTGCGTATCCGAATGGTTAAAAAAGAAACATAATAGTATCTTTATATGCTTTTTAGGTATAATGATGGACGACTCTGAAATAAAGGAGCTTATTATTCTAACTGGGAAATATGCCACAATTTAAAGCTGGGTCAGAATGATATAATGTATAGCTTCAGAACAATATTAAGAAAGGAGTTATTAACCAACTGCGGGGCCTTACAGAAATGGTAGAACTTCATACATGTAAGTACCTTTTTAAAAATGTGTATACTTATGTATCAACTATAATAGGTTTCTTGAATGTATCGTCTTCTATAAAAATATACAATACAACGCTATATCAAACATGGCGGGTGCAACGCAGAGGATTTTTTCTGTTAATTTATTTGAGATAAAGAAATCAGTTAGTCTAAAAGAAATATATGTTTATGGTTAAGAAATGTTATTGCCGAAAACCGTGAATTAGTTAATATGTATTAAACGACTTAGATGTAAACTAATAATACTTTCACGTAATAAAATTTCTTAATGATTAGGTATGCTGTCTCTTTTAAATTATAAAAATTAAGAAAATTACATATTATTATGTCTGCTTCAATGTTTTACATTGGTTGTATTTTCCCTCTTGTTTTAGCTAAACAATGTCTATTGTGTGACTTAATATTATACAGATAAATAATTAATATTTCATTAACAAAAAGAAAAAAATAAACAAAGATGTGTAGGCTAAATAATGCCATGTTTGAACTAAATATGATTGATTATTATTAATATTAATAGTTCTTATGTGGGGCCGGGTATTTGTTTTTTTTTGTATTTCCTAAATTTGTCAAAATAAATATCTATATCTTTATAAAAAAAATTATTAAAGTAAGTTTACTCTTTCTTCATAAAGATTTTGTTTTAGTGAATTGCTGATATACAAAGTGCTATTAACAAAAGAAGGAAAATTTGAGGAAGTTGGATTTGCCTCTCCATCCTTTTATTGTTGTGTAGAAGCCAGTGGTTTAAGAGTGGAGAAAATATTTGTATGTAATAATAACGTTTTATATCTTGTTTTATTAATAAATAATAATTTTACCTTAACACAATGATTTATTTCGCCGTATGTAATATCACTTTATTTTCAAGAAATATTAGCTTAACTCTAAATATACGTTTATCTCTGCGAAATATATTTCTTAACATTAAATAAATTAATTATTAATAGTAAAATAATAATATTCCTTACTAAGAAATATTATTGCTCAGAAAGAATAGTTTTGTAATGTGTAGAAAATATATTTTTATGACTAATAAAATTAATTAACATCAAGTGTAATTTCTTTCTGATAAATGGGTTTGAAGTTTGCCAGAAAGTGATAGTTCAATCATGTTTAAGATATATTTCTTTGGCTATAGTAGAATTTATTTGAAATATTTTAGAGAATTATATCTTACATACAAAGATATATTTCATAGGCAATATGCCAAGTCGATCTTTCTTAAATATTAATAAAGTTTCTTTATGTCAAGAATTTTTTTCTCTCGGTGTAGGGAGGATTAAGGAAAGAGAACAGATTAGAGGTACGGGGAAGAAAGGTATTTCTCAGAATTTTTGTGGAAAAGTAGGAGAGGACGATTGGCAAAGATGTAGAAGAGTACCAATTATATGCCTACCTTCCAATAACAAAAATAGCCAAAAAAACGTAGACTAGGATGTCTCGGACATCTAGAAAGAGACGAGTAAAAGACAAGACAAAAATATTGGTTGAAGAGCACCCGAGTGTAAAAAAAGAGAGGAAGACAAAGAAAACTCGGTACACTACCGAGATAAAGTAATGGAAGATGTCAGAGAGATGGGATCAGAGATTGGAAGCCGATCGGAAGAGAAAATGAAGGAAATTTTCCATCATCAATGGACATTAAAATCCTGTTAACGCTATATAGACCTGTACATAGATGTCCTCGTAAAGCTCTTTAATCACTAAAACGGTATAGACTCTTCCTGCACTCTCCGCTTTAACCAGAGTATTATGCAGCTGCTGCATTTTCGTTTTGCAAATAAATTGAGAATGTTTATACCTCTTTAATCAAATTTATCTGTCGGGTGACATACCCAATGAGTGGTTGACCTCAACATTTATTTGTCTCCCAAAAAAGAAAAATGCTAGAGAATGCACCGACCACCGCACCATAAGCCTGATGTCTCACACACTAAAAATGTTTTTAAAGATCATTCATAAACGCATTTACCAAACACTTGATATGGATATTGAAGAAACCCAAGTTGGATTCCGTAGAGGCGTAGGTACCCGTGAAGCTCTCTTTGCATTCAAAGTACTAATCCAGAGATGCTTGGACGTGAACCAGGATATGTACATCTGTTTCATAGATTACAACAAGACTTTCGATAAAGTCCGCCACAAACAGCTAATGGACGTCCTCAAAGCAAAACAATTACAATACAATGACCTTCGAATTATAACATATCTATATTATAAACAGCAGGCACACATACGGATTAACGAACACACATCAGAAGAGATCGAAATTAAAAGAGGAGTGCGACAGGGGTGTGTATTATCACCACTACTATTCAATGCATACTCTGAAGAAATTATGAAAAGAGTTCTTGAGGGAGAAACAACAGGAATAAAGGTAAATGGAACGCCAATTAACAACATTAGATATGCGGACGATACTTTCTTAACAGCAGACAACCTTAAAGACCTCCAAATCTAATGAACAAGATAGTTGAGTATGGAGAAGAATATGGATTATCAATAAACATCAAGAAAACTAAATTTATGAGGATATCAAAAACCCAAAATAATAATGAAAGCCTGACAATTAAAGGTAAAACTTTAGAACAAGTAGAAAACTACAACTATCTTGGCACAATAATTAATCACACAAACGATTATTCCAAAGAAATCAAAGTTCGAATTGAGAAAGCAAGAGCAAAGTTCAATACAATGTGAAAGGTACTTTGTGCAAGAGAACTGAAATTAGACTTGAGAGTTAGGCTGCCAAGGTGCTATATTTTCTCGACTCTGCTTTACGGGACAGAAGCATGGACACTTAACGCATCGACTGCTAAAAAGTTGGAAACATTTGAACTGTGGGTGTATAGAAGGATCCTGAAGATATCATGGACCGAGCATATAACAAACAACAAAGTCATGAGAAGAGTCAACAAAAGACTGGAAATATTGGAAACCATCAAGACACGAAAGCTGCAGTATCTGGGGCATGTTATACGTAATGAGATATACAACATACTTCAGTTGATTATAAAGGTGAAAATCCAGGGCAAGAGAAGTGTAGGAAGGAGACGAATCCCGTGGTTGCGTAACTTGACGGAATGGTACGGATGCACATCAACCGAACTATTCATAGCAGCAGCATCTAAGATCAGAATAGCCATGATGATTGCCAATCTCCGTCGCAAAGATTGCACGTGAAGAAGAAGAACGCTATATATTATACTAACATATATGTATCCGATGCTACAAAAAAGTAAGGCAAAGCTACAAGATAAGGTGTTCCTAAGCAGTCACCCATCCAAAACATAACGGCGCTAAACATTGCTTGACTACGGTTATCGGGCGGCAACCGTGTAAGTCAGTGTGCTTATGCTTTAAAATTGATACCAAAATGAATTATTTTTACAAATTGTACAAATAATATTAAGATTGCTTTTTAATATTATTTTCATCATATTTTCATTTTTGTTGTCCTATTCCCGATGAAAACAAATCCAAAGACACAAAAATTTTAATAAATATACTTACTAAAAAACCAATATATTTCTTTCACACTTTATTTGTACTGATACATACGTAACTTGAAAGAATTAGCAACTAACTTCATACTGTCGATGTGCACGTACGTCATACTGTCATGTTTATAAAAATTCACCCTGTACATCTTCTAAAATGTCGTATAACATATTTCTAATTTAATTTTCGGTAAATAGAATCAATAAACTAACAAAATTAGAAAACCAAATTAGGACGATATGCAAAAATATCAAAGATCGTTGCGTTGTAAGGAGTAAAGTAGTAAATTGTATGGAATGTTACTATACAGGGTGAGGCAGATAAAGGGCCTATTAGAAATATCTCGAGAACTAAAGGCAGCAAAATCGTGAAAATTAGAATGAAGGGGTTTTGAAGAGTGATCTATTTAATGAACATATTTTTATCTGTTTTTTACTTCCTGTTACACCGGAAGTGGCTTATAACTTCCATTTTTTGAATGGAACACCCTGTATATTTCTACATTTTTGGATTCTCCTCGATGTCTTCTTTCCTAAAATATGAGGTTTTGTAATATTATATCGGGTGGTTTAAAAGATAATTACGTTTTTTTATTAATTTTGTAGAAATTTTCACACCCTGTAGTAGTTTGACATCAAAAACTCTATTTATGTTCAAATCATTTTTAATATAGTCTACTATTGTTAAAGATTATTAGTGTTGCTAAATCTTTAATTTTAGCATACAGGGTTAGTCGAAACTCGGAATAAGTATTTTCTGAATTTTATTAAACTGAACACCCTATATATTAGTATTGTAATGAAATGATATTTTATGCTACTTTTTTATTTCTTAAGCATTCCCTATACCTAACTGCTTTAATTTGTGAGTTATTGGTGATTCAACCGAAACATTAATTGCAACAAAAATTTCGTGAAATTTTATTAGGTTGGCCGTGAAAATATTCAATCACAAATAATTTTTCGGAAATAAACGTTACATTAATCTAGACTGATCCTTAAAATTACCAATAATGGTTGAGTTATCAAAATACCTCTGTAGTTAAGATGGTTTGTGCGATTAATAATTAAGCGCAAATTAAAGCAGTTAGGTATAGGGGATGCTTAAGAAATAAAAAAGTACCATAAAATACCATTTCATTACAATATTAGTATTAATTAGTAATTTTTAACAATAGTAGACTATATCATATCAATCATTTCAACGTATATAGAGTTTATGATGTCAAAATACTGCAATTCTACAGGGTGTGAAAATTGCTACGAAATTAATAAAAATACGTAATTATCTTTTAGACCAACCCATATAGCATTGCAAAAGCTCATATTTTAAGAAAGAAGACATCGAGGAGAATCCAGAAATGTAAAAATATAGAGGGTGTCCCATTAAAAAAAACGAAGTTATAAGCAAAATATAAGAAAATATTTTCATTAAATAGATCGCTCTAAAAACCACGTTCATTCGAATTTTCATGATTCTGCTGGCTTTAATTCTCGAGATATTTCTAATAAGCCCTTTATCTGCCTCACCCTATATAAGAAAAATTAAAATGAAATCTCTATAAAACCGCTATTTTCAAAATATTTTAAATATTTTAATGTTAAGAATCCAATTACGAGCTCTTTTAGATTTTTTGCAACCTCAACCGATATGAGAACACTTAATATTTAAATATTCATCCGGATTTAATATTTTCCTTCCGTAATTTCCTTTTCGCCGCTTCAGCCAAACTCTATTTTACGAGTACAAATCTCATTACTGTTTTCTTGGGTCCAAATTGTTTCTTCGGTCTGCATGTGATGATCCGTAAAATTCGAATGTGGATCTAGTACTAGCTTTGAGGTCAAAACCATCAATATTCAATGTATACAATATTGATGCGGTTGTTTTACGACAAAGTAGCAAAACCGTTCAGTAATTCACTCAAACAGCAAACAGTTGCAACAAAATCACTAAAAATTACGTTTGTGGTAACAATGGAGGGCATTTAAAGAAACTAAAAATAAAAATACTTGAAAAGTATGCCATGACTACAGAACTATGAAAAAAACAAGGAATTATGATCGTTAATATCATTTAGATTTAAATGAATAAAATAATTAAGGAAAATTTTTAAAAGAACTAGGAAGAGAACATAACGTCGGTCTAATACGCCAATTGCTTAAGTCCATTTTTTGCGAAAATTGTTTTTTATTGTGATCTAGTAGTAGGCGGTAAAGGCTACCGGCTGACAATTCCCACAAGCGCTATTATTATTTTATTTCGCGCCAATTTCGCTAAACGGATTTTGTGGAAGTCCATTATTTCTTTCACATTCATACGAATATTGCCTATGTCCATTGTTTGATCAGGTGTTCGCTTGTACGTAACAATGTTTCTGAAGTTGTTTTGATTGAAAACGTTAGAAAATGTAAGTAAATAAATATATTTTGATTATTAATATGGATATAGTATTATAATAAGTAAAAAGTTTTTGTAAATATTTTGTTTAATTAATTTTGGTCAATTATGTATTGCATAGAGTTAGGTAATTTTCTCTTTTATTACTTTTGTTGTCTTTTGGACATAGGAAAGTTCCAAAGTTTTTTGTCTCTCCTGTAAAATCCAATTTGTGACTTAGGCAATTTGCTTATTAGACCGACGATAATTATACCTGTGTAATTATGAGTAAAAAGGGTACTAGATCGAACCTGAAACTCATCTATAATGCCTTGAAATTTTCTGACTTGTAGGAACTCTTCATAATGATCAAAGTCCCGAGCTTGAAATTAACAAAGCAGTTATATGACCTGACATAACTATGGACGAAATTGCAACAAGAAATTTTTAGCAAAGACCATATAAGCGATGCGCCTGGTAAAAGATTTCGCTTTCATGTTTTTAATAAAATTTATGAAACTGGCTATATACCAAGGGATTGGCTGCATTCGACGTTTGTGACGATACCTAAAAAAGCAAATGCGAAAAGATGTAGTGACTACCGAACCATCAGCTTGATGAGTCATGTTTTAAAGATATTCCTATGAAAAAAGACTAAGTTTTTACTCTAATGGGCATATAAAACAACATAATGTTACTCTACATCCCACCAGACTGAAAACAATGGGAACCTTCTCTGGTTACACCTCCGAGGCTTCTACAATTTGCAAGCCATAACGGATGCTGAGACTAAGGAAGATGAGGGAATTTCACAATTTATAATTCACGTCCCATCTGCTCAGCGCGGTAAAGATCCAACAAATTTCAGTCGGTGCGATGTAGAATAACATTATGTTGTTTTATATGCCATTAGAGTGAAAACTTAGTCTTTTGCTAGCAGTTGCCGGACAGCCTTAGGCCGTCCGCACATGGGTCGACGCTCGAAGTAATCGACTCGATTCCAGTCGCCTAGATTTCTTCTCACCATTTAAGTTCCTTCGTTGTGGCATTGAGCTCCGTAGACGGGGCATTTAGGATTGCAAATCTCCTCGTCGTGTACGACTCTCGTCTCTTGCGGTCGGTAGCGCACGAGAAAGTTCGAGTGAGACGCACGTTTCCAGTCATGAAGCTAATAGTCTGGGCTGATTATCGGAGAATAGGCCATTTTTGGGAAAAGTTATTTACCAGCAATTTTATTGCTGGAATCGAATCTTATGATGGTATATATTAATAATATAGGTATGTAAAGTCCGCAGATAGTGTGCTACTTTTTTTATAAACAAAATGGCGCCGACAAATCGTATTTTTTTTCAATTATTGCTCTATAACTCCGAAGATTTTAATTTTACACAAAAAAACACCTAAATAAAAATTCACCGCAATTAAATTCTGCATAGAGACGTGTTTTTCTCGATTCACTTCGACGAAAACTTTCCCCGGAAAAAGCAGGTTTTCCAACAAAATCTTTAAATTTCAACTAAAATTTTAGATAAGTAATTGTTAATCAATAATTAAATAACTTAGTAGTATAAAAGCACTTTTTGTATAGATTATAATTCCAGAAACCAATGGAAATTGAATGAACCGTTTAGCAACAATTGAATTGTTAATTAAAAATTTACGGTCGCTATAATAACGACACTAATTATAATGCATAAGAATAACTAATGATTTTTTCATAAAAAGACACTATACCTATCTAACGTACTTTACAGAATTGAAATTGGACTATTTAAGCGGCCTCAGGAATATTTTAAAATTATAAAGAATTTTTTGGCTTATAAACAAATAGAATATCTCGGAAAATATTAAACTAAATTAAATTGTAAAAGCGATTTTCGAAAAACAGCGGTAGAACGCTTCTTTTAAAAGAATAGTACATTGTTTACCGGGTAGGAAAAGCTTAACATTCCTGGACGACTGTGAAGATTGCTAAGTCGAGGCGCAAGCCGAGACTTAGCAACACAGAGTCCATGAATGTGGTTTTTCCTACGAGGTAAACATACTATTTTTCCGCAAATCGTTTAAAATTCGACAGATATTGATTGATTTAAAAAAAACGCGATAATTTTATTCCCAAATAAATGGTGCTTTGAAATTCCTAATAAAATTACTTGGGTTACTATGGAAACGTATTGAGGTTGAATTGTCAAACTTGACGCTTATAAATTTAATTGCTGGTGTTCTCGAAAGTAAAATGATAAGTGATGATGAAATTTCCATTCCTGGGACTCCTCCAGAGCTGGTTGAGGCAGTGAATACTGCTTCATTAGAATTATTGCCAAAGAAATCAAGAGAAAAGTACGAAAATGCATACAGACGTTTTATGGATTATCGCATGAGTAAAAATACGAGTTCTTTCTCAGAAAATGTTGTAATGGCATACTTCCTAGACCTTTGTTTAAAGATGAAATCTTCAACATTATGGGCTAATTATTCAATGCTGAAGTCAACCCTTGCACTTAAACACAATGTAGATATATCTACATACTCAAAACTTCGTTCTTTATTGAAACGGCAAGCTCAAGGTTATAGGGCAAAGAAATCTAAGATTTTAACGAAGGAAGAAATTGAAAAATTTATCCAGGAAGCTCCAGATAAAGAAAATTTAATGATTAAGGTAATTTACAAGGTTTTAATAGCAATGTGTTTTCTATCATTTATGTAGAACACTAACAACTGTACGGAAATATCATTTCCTTACAGTAAGGAAATGACATTTCCTTACAGTAAGGAAGTCCCGACTTTTTCTTCAAGAAATTTTGACAGGAATGTCAAAATTTCCTGGCGATTTGCGGAAAAAAACATTTAATTATGATGAGTAATTCCTGTGATACAACCGGACAAAGTTGACCGGAATTTACGACAAAGATATAAACAGTAGGATCATAATTTTTAAACCATCATCTTTTTATTTTTGTCCTTTTTTTCCAAACCAATTTTCATATCTTTAAAATACTTATAACATATATTATTATAATAAAAACTATTGATAATACGTGTGAAAATTGCCAAAAATAACAAAATTCCAATCAAAAATTAGGTTGGAGAAAATGTAACACTCAAAGTTCAAAATCGGTATACGTTAAAAAAATGCATTTTCTCGGCTTCCCATAGAGCAATTTCCTTCATTCTTTTTTTGTTCCCAAGTAACTCGAGTAGAGCCATCGAACTAACGCATTATTAAATATCAAACTTGCTTCTGTTTTGTTGTTATAAATTAATTTATTTCTTATAACACAAAATTTTAATTTGTTTAAATAAAAATTGTTTAAATAATTATACAGCTTTCAAATGAGAATATTTATGTTTTTAACTTTAAAAGGTACACTTGTAGTAAGTTTATCTAAAAAAAAGCCTACAACTGGAAAAAATATGTAGTTTTCTGTTCTTATAAATAAATTAATCTATTATAACAAAACAAAAGCAAGTTTGACATTTAATAATGCATTAGTTCGATGGCTCTACTCGAGTTACTAGGGAACAAAAAAGAATGAAGGAAATTGCTATACGGGAAGCCGAGAAACTGCATTTTTTTTAACGTATACCGATTTTGAACTTTGAGTGTTACATTTTCTCCAACCTAATTTTTGATTGGAATTTTGCTATTTTTGGCAATTTTCACACGTATTATCGATAGTTTTTATTATAATAATATATGTGATAAGTATTTTAAAGATATGAAAATTGGTTTGGAAAAAAGGACAAAAATAAAAAGATGATGGTTTAAAAATTATGATCCTATTGTTTATATCTTTGCCGTAAATTCCGGTCAAATTTGACCGGTTGTATCTCAGGAACCACTCGTAATAATTAAACGTTTTTCTTTTAAAAGAAGCGTCCTGCCGCTGATTTTCGAATGCCATTTTATAGTTTAATTTAGTTTAATATTTCCCGAGATATTCTATTTGTTTATAAGCCAAAAAATTGTTTATAATTTTAAAATATTCCTGAGGCCGCTTAAATATTCTAATTTTAATTCTGTGAAGTACATTGTGCATTTTTATGAAAAAATCATAGTTATTCTTATGCACCATAAATATTGTCGTTATTATAGCGACCGTAAATTTTTAATTAACAATTCAATTGTTGCTAAACTGTTCATTCAATTTCCATCGCCTTCTGGAATTATAATCTACACGAAAGGAGCTTTTACATTACCAAGTTATTTAATTATTAATTAACAATTACTTACCTAAAATTTTAGTTGAAAATTAAAGATTTTGTTGGAAAAACCCGCTTTTTCCGGGGAAAGTTTTCTTCAAAATGAATCGGGAAAAACACGTCTCTATGCAGAATTTAATTGCGGTGAATTTTTTTTGGGTGTTTTTGGTGTAAAGTTAAAATATTTGGAGTTATAGAGCAAAAATTGAAAAAAACACGATTTTCGGGCGCCATTTTGTTTATAAAAAAAGTAGCACACTATCTGCGGACTTTGCATACCTATATTATTAATACGTACAATAATAAGATTCGATTCCAGCAATAAAATTGCTGGTAAATAACTTTTCCTTGTATTTTGCTAATTAGCCCAGAGTATAAGTTTATTTTATTTGTTTCCTTCGTTTTTTGTTGTTTTTTGCGCTAAATTAGTGCTAAGTAAGTTAGTAAATTAAAGGTCGGTGCATGTTATGTTCGTTGATTGTAGTACACGTAGCTTTGTGGAAATATATTGTTTGTAATATAAAATTCTGAAGACATTGAACTCCTGTTTCTAGATTAATATAAAATTCGTTGGGGAAGTAGAAACATGTTCTCAACTGTATAATGCTCATTGTATACAAATTATACTAAAAATGTAACAATACCGTACTTTTTACATATCGAAATAGTCGTTTTAGTTGATATATTTATAAAAAATGGGTTCTTCCTAGTTGGAAGATGTGAACAAACTGAATCGACTAGTGTGCGGAGAACAATCGCTTGTGCCGCAGGGTTCGTACAAGACGCGCAAACTTCGAAACGTGTCTTCGATCGACCAATGTGCGGACGGCCTTAGAGTTTTCTCTTGGTTGTCATAAACGTAACAAAAATATATTTACAAATAAAGGAAACCATTGCAATCACTCGTGACCGTTTCTACGTATAGATTGAGTAATGCATGCTATTACTTCAGAGACAGTTAAGTTGTGATGCATGTCTTGTATGCAAAATGCTACTTCTAAGATGAGCTTTTCAAATTCAGATTTAATGATGATGCATTAATCAAAAGTAGCTTCATGCGTTTATAATGCGTTTTGACATAAATTTTAAGATAAGAAGCGTACAGAGTGTTATTATTTCATAAATAAACAAAGTAGGATTGATGACTAGTAACTTCAATGATTAGCTACAAACAATGCTTGCATTTATTTCTCAAAAATCATTATTGGAGTATTTTTTTGTATTGTTTCTTTTGCTCTTCGGAGATCTTTATAAAATTTATATCTATATTTTTGTGGTTTGTGGTTTTAAGGTTGGTATACGGTACATTCCATGTCAAATCACTCAGGCAAAAAATTATGGATCTCCGATTGGTCTGAAAATTGGTATACAGCTTCTGCGGAACGTAAAAATAAGATATTTAAGGTCAAAAAATTTTCTTCTTTTTTTCTCAAAATGTTATTTTATGCGATTTTACAGTAAATTGGTGTTTATTTAAACAAATTTGCATTTTCTGTCGTAAAGTATCAATGAAAAACATAATATTTTAATATAAAGGACTTAAAAATGTCATTATATTGTATTATCACGAGTTATTTTGAATCAAAACAAGTTTTTGATCAAATTTTATAGTGTAAAAAACGTTAAAATACCGTTTTTTACATTTTCCTCCATTCCCAAATCCCATCATCGATTTGGCTGAAAATTTGCCCACAGATATCAAAAAGATAGGACTTTAAGTGGTTAGAAGGATTTGAATTATATTACAATACCAAAAATGTTACATGCAGTAATATCAAACTCAAAAGTATATATTAGTCCAGTCGGGATAGCATTTGACCTTGAATGCCGAGCTGCCCAAAATTTTATTTTTCTGATTTTTAGGGGAGTCAATAGTAGCCTAAATTTAAAATCATGAATGAATTCCTCCATTACGTTAGCCGCCATCTTGATTTTAAAGGAGAACTTGTTTTGCTCAATATCTCCGCCATTTTTAACTTTTCGACGAAAATGGTAGGAACGGAAATTGTTCCAAATAAATCGTATTTACAATTATTACAATTTCTTTTTAACAATTTTTGACGTGAGGTTGATATTTTCGAGTTAATTGTACTTACAGTAGACTCCTATATTTTTGACTATAATATTGCAGTAACTTTTTTGGTATTGTAATATAATTCAAATACTTCTCACCACTTAAAGTCCTATGTTTTGTCTCTCTGTGGGCAAATTTTCAGCCAAATCGATTATGATGTATTTTGGGAATGGATTAAAATGTAAAAAACGGTATTTTAACGTTTTCTACACTATAAAATTTGATCAAAAGCTTGTTTTGAATCAAAGTAACTTGTTATAATGCCATATAATGACATTTTTGAGTTCCTTCTATTAAAATATTATGTTTTTCGTTGATACTTTACGATAGAAAATGCAAATTGGTATAAATAAACACCAAATCATTGTAAAATCGCATAAAATAACGTTTTGAGAAAAAAAGAAGAAAAAGATTTTTTGACCTTAAATATCTTATTTTTACGTTCCGCAGAAGCTATATACCAATTTTCAGACAAATCGGAGGTCCAAACTTTTTTTTGCTCCAAAATTGAGTGATTTGAAATGGAATGACCCAAACACTGGCATGCGGTACGTGATACCGCAAGAAAACTTTACGTCAACCAGTGTCGGTTTAACCTAACTTCGGGCCCTGGGCACTAGAGATTTAGGGGCCCCCTTCATTGCTATTCGTTGTCAATTTTTTTGACAAAAAAAATCACATGCAGTAACCTGCATTAACTATAAACGTTTATTGTAAAACCCATACATTTTTAAAAATTAAAAAACAAATTTTTTTAAGCAAACATTTAATTTTTAAAACAAACGAGAAAAATAGCAAACGTAAAAGATATTCCAAAAAATACATTTAAAGATATAAAAAAAAACAGAACGTTCTACAAAACAACACATGACAAACAAAAAACATATTCTAAAAAATATATAAGACAAAAATTAGCTCACTTTTTTTCTTGACTCAGAGCAATTCAGTTGCTCCACTACATTTTTTACAATATGATTTTCTTGATCCTTTGACCTTCAATATTGTACCTTTATTCTTTTAAAGCCAAAAAAGGCCGCTCGCCTGACGCATTAGAAATTGGTATCGTTAAATAAACTTGCAGTAAAGTTAAAAATTGGCAAAAGTTGTCTTTACATCCTGGATGACACCAAATTTTCAAATGTTTATTGAAATTTGGGCATAACGTTATAGTATAATGAATAATTTTTTTAGGCTAGTTCTCTTTGGTTTCATCAACATCTTTTTTCTTCATTCACTTTTTGATTTCTTCTATATTTAGCGTAAAAAACATCTAACAGCTGATGTAACATTTTTGTAGCATTATATTCTCTTTAAAAGATTTTGAGAAATATTGTGGCATCTAACATTAAATAGGTACTTTAAATCTGAATATCTCTTGTCCCTTTAAAATTGTTTCACTTTCAACTGCTTCATCGAAAAATGTTTTTTTCTTTGTTTTTTGAAGGCCAATTCTATAGAATATGTTTGAGATTATTGCTTTCACAAAAAAATATTTTTTGGCTTCTGGTTCAATTTCGCTTAATTTATTCCTTACGTCTCCAACAAAACTCAAATATCAATAATTCTACTCCAATTGACACGTCCAATCCACAGTTTCTAACGTTTCGCTTGTTCCATTCACTCGTTTTAAAATCCTTGCCCAAATCAGTGTCAATAGAGTATTTTTTTTTAGTCCATTTAGTCCATAGTATTATTAGTCCATTTTTACTCAATAGCCAAATATGGCATTGAAGTCTGGGGTTATACCTCTGAATTAGAGCAGATATTCTTACTTCAGAAAAGAGCTGTTAGGATAATGTATAAAATGAAATTTAGAGATTCTTGTAGAGGCATCATTAGACAAAACAATATTCTTAGAATTCCTGGTCTGTATATTATATTTTCGTGTATAATGTATTTACATTGCAAAATTTATGAATTTAATAAATTTCAATTTAACCCTGTTTATTCAACAAGATTCAGAGACAATCACTTTATGCTTCCACAACATCGTTCTCTTTTGTTGGAAGGTAGCACACATTATGCAGCCATAAGTTTCTTTAACAAATTGCCAATAGATATACGAATGAATTTACATCAGCCAAACTTTCGGAGGTGTGTACATCAGTACGTTTGAGAGCTAGAGCCATATTCTAAAAATAACTTTTAAGAATGTTTTATCGTATTTATTAATTTATATACTTTTAATATTTATGTCTGTAATTTTGACTTGCCTCATACATGTACTTTATATAATGTCGCATGTGATCAATAAATTTGACTTGACTTGACTTGACTTGACTTGAGTATCCAAGTTAACCTGTCTCAAATGTATCCATTTTATTATGCAGGGCCTTGGCTACACTTCTTACTGCTGATTTTTTGTCTCTATTATTGCGTAACTGGAAAAATATGTTCGATGGATCCGTAGTTTTTAAGTAAAGCGTTTACAGCGCCAAAAGTTTCTACATGTTTTGTTTTCATCGCTTCCAGGAATTCATTGCAAGTTTGGTCAGGCAGATAGCTAACTGAACCTTTTTCTTTATTCGCATTCCGCTGTAAATGCTGAGCTAAGAAGTTGTCAAATGCAAAATATACAAGAAAACTTAAGTAATTTCCCTTATGGCGACTTGTTAAATTCTCATGGGATCAACGAAAAGCTAGTCCTTGACAAGCAAATAATGTAATGGTGACAACCACTCTTCTTGGCTCTTAGGACCTTTACTCAATAGTCAGCTTCGCGTTCTACTTGCTCTTTCAAGCCAACGTCTATAACTCCAATTTAACTGATGATCCATCTACCTCCAACTGATCTTGTTATTAATGTAATAGTGCAGTCACTGAAGGTGGATATGAGCTATTACCTCCGATTTCGTTGAACCTCCATCGATTTGCATGAAAATTGGTGAGTGGTTAGAGGATATCTCAAGGAACAAAGGTGACATGGTGCCAACTTGTGCTTTTGCCCTGGCGGTGGATGCAACCCCTTCTCGGGGGTGAAAATTATTTTATTAAAAATAACCCCACAATTCGATAGAGGGACAAATTATAAGCAAAATTTGTTATATAAAGTTATTAAAATAAATCAAAACTTTTTGAGTTATTAAAGATCAAAGATTTTAATTTTTCGTGAGAAAAATTAATGTTTTTAACCGATTTTTTATAAATAACTCAAAAACTATAAGTTTCTACAAAAAATTATTCTTATTAAAATTGAGGTTAATAGAAAATCAAATAAACTCCTCACTAGGAAAACCTTTCTGTGTTAACTAGAAGTAAGTTATAGGTAATTGAATGTATATTTCTTTCGTCGAGTACCCAAATCTAAGTAATCAAGCTTAAATACCGGCAAAATCATGCGCTTTATAACATAAACTTAATAAACAGTTGTCAAAGCTCATAGAAATATCTATCAAATAAGCCCTCGAACAAGTTGATAGCAATGAAATTTATGCACCAAAAATGTTTCAAAAGGTATCTTCTAAAATTTTTTCCAAAAAATGTTATTGTTTTTTTGTAAATAACTCCATTAATTTTTAAGATATAAGGTTCACCTAAAAACTAGTGAAAATCTGACTCTAAGAGCTATTAAAAAATGTCAAAATTAGTCTTCTAAACCTCTCACTTTTTTAACAATAAAAGGTTAAATGGCCCCGGTTGCATGGCTCTCGTAGCAGAATTGAAAATTTTAACGTTTCTATCTCGGTTATTTTTTACTCTACGGAAATAGTAGATTGAAGAAAGTATTTGAAACAAAAAATACTAAAATTTAGCTATATATCATTTTTTACGTATAGTGAGTATTTTTGGAGTTATCAAAAAAAATGGAAAGTACGATAATTTTAAAAATTCTGATTTTTTAAATTGTACCTTTTTTTAAAAAATATGCATTCTAAACCGGTGAAAATTGTTGAAATCATTAAGTATGTTAATCTAAAGAAATTATTGTGAGGATTACTACAAATTTTAATTGTTGTGGAAATGGCGTATGTTTAATTTTTCACTTTTTCCTAAAAAAATCGAAAGGGTTTTCTTATTTTCATCATAACTTGCTTAATTTTGATGCTAATAACTTCTACTGGAGCTCATTTGATAGGTACTTCGAAGTACTTTGACAAGTGTTTTACAAGTATATTCTATAAAATGCATCGTTTTCCCGTTATGTAAGCTTGAATACTTAGATTTGAGTACTCGTCGAAAAAAATATACATTTAATTAGCCATAACTCACTTTGAAATAACATTAGTTTAGTTCTTTAAGTGGAAAGTGTATTAAATTTTTTATTATCTTTAATTTTGGTAATAAGAGTTTTTGAAGTTATACTTCTTTACCGGCGATATGAGGGTGAATTTGTATATGTTAAAACCTATGATCCCGGCGCATGCGCATTATAACTTTGTTCTGATTGGATGTTCAAATGACATGTCAAAAATTATTCAATATGGCGGCTGTGGCACAGCTATAGTTTGATTATTTATGGTTGTTGCGTTTTAAAATTTGTGTGAAAAGAAACAACAAACAAAAGTTAGTTATAGTTATACTGCCTTTTTAAATAGTTTTCATATACCTATATTTTTGGATTTTTGGACTATTTTGGACAAGGAAAACTCATTCTAATTTGGTAAGTAGTTTTTATTATAATCATATTGTAATTATACATTTGGATTAGGTTGAAATACAGTAGAGCGTCGATTATCCGAACTAATTGGGGGACATAGGTGTTCGGAAAACCGATTTGTTCGGATAATCGAACTACAATATATTGATACATATTTATAGTCATACATATTTATCCACAAGTGAATAAAAGCCATATTTATATACCTACATATTTATTTATATCTTGATAATGACAACTAGCAACTAAACAAATAAGTGCAGTCTTTGCAACAACATAATTATTTTTGCATACAATATTGAAGAAAATTGAAGATATTTTAAGCGTCAATTACTAACGCTTGCTCGGTATTCGAGTGCGGGACGCGGGAGTCGATAGTTAGAATAAGCGGTCGTTCGGTTGATCGACGTTCGGATAATCGACGCTCTACTGTACATTTATTTTCTCAAGAATGGGGATTTTAGAGAGAAATCCCAAATTAGGTCCCACTTTTATTTTTAAATTATGATTTTTTGGCGTAGATTTATTTATCTAGTAGGTATGTAATGCTTTGATTTGCATACTTAATTTGATTACCAAAAAAAGTTCTACCAATCTTCATTTAATATATTGTTTTCTTACTGTTTTGTTATATTTTAATATTTTCTTCCACAAAATTTAAACTACATAATTTAATTATATTCAAAACAACTGTCAAACAGTAAAACGTTCAGTTACCATATTTTTCCACATGACAAATAATGTGGAATTGGACGAGTGAGTCTAGGCTTCGATTACGAATCAAAGCGTCCCGAAATTCACGGGTTCGATTCCCGATGCAAGTTTTTTTTTTATTTTTTATGCATTTTATGATTGTAAGTATATTTGTTATATATTTTTTTTTTCAGAAAATGCGTATTTAAAATTTTTGCCAACAATTATTATCGTTCAGAAATCATTTTTTCTTTGTGGCATTTTTCAATGTGTTTGTGGGGGGTTTATTCTTTTATTTTTTTAAATTTATGGTATTGTCTTAAAAATCACATAATATGTAGTAAAAGTATAACTTCTTACGTGCGTACAAAGTACACACACATTCTTTTTTTTTACAAAAGCTTATAGTTTTTGAGTAATACGTCAAAAACAGCTTTAAAACATGCATTTTTTATAAGAAAATATAAAATTTTTGATATTTAATAACTCAAAAAGTATTGATTTATGTTAATAACTTTATATAACACATTTTGTTTAGAAGTTGCCCCTCTATTGATTTCGGGTATTTTTTTTATTAAAATAAATTTCACCCCCGAGAAGGGGTGGCATCCACCCCCAGGGTAAAAGCGCAAGTTGGCATAATGTCGCCTTTGTTCCTTGAAGTATCTTCTAACTACTTACAAATTTTCATGTGAATCGATAAAGGTTCAACGAAATCGGAGGTGAAAACCTTCAGTGACTCCACTATAACCATAGAGTTCAGATGATTAACTTTCTTCGTGAGATTTGAGTAAACTATTCAAATATTTCTAGTGGGTAAAATATATCCAAAATCAGTTAAACTATTTTTTTTCAATTGAAAATAATTTTCACGGGTAACAATAAACAGCTAACAGTTTTCTTCGCCTCCATTGGGTTTTACTCTATAAGAGTTGCTTTCATTTAATCTTCTATAATAAGCTTTGTCTCCAGCTTCATACATTGTTTTTACAATTTTCTAAGGAATCGCTCTTTAGTTTAAAAGTTGTCACAGTTCTTTTTCTCTATTTAAAAAAATATGGTCCTCGATTATTTAGCGGACTTGAATTTGTTATTAATAAAAGGAAGCGTCCCTACGGGTCCCTCCGGGGCTTATGTCCTGGGCGTCCGCCTAAAGCGCCCAATAGATAAAACGGCACTGACGTCAACGTAGCTCAAAGACTAAACCACTAAATACTGTGACTAAACTATACTAAAACTGCAATTGGGAGCAGGTAAAATATTATACACCACTTGAAAGTACACAAATGGTTTTCTATGCATCTTTTATAAAAAAAATTTTACAACAAAAAAATATGAAAAAAAAATTTTTAAGAAACGTTTTTCTTTAGTTACGAGTGACTAAGCCACGTTTTTCTTTGACGGATGTGTTAGATTTTTTTAAATTTTTTTTTTAATTTTTTGCTTTTTAGTTGATTTTTTTATAATATTTTTAATTTTAGTCACTCGTAACTAAAGAAAAGCGTTTCTTAAAAAATTTTTTTTCATATTTTTGTATTTTTTACTTTATAGTCTTACACTTTTCAAACATTAAAATATATATCGTCATGTTTATTAAAATATGTATAAAACATATTATAATGTACTAACATGAAAAGTAGTCGGACTCGGCAAAAAATTTGAAACTTTATTGTTTATTTATGTAGCATAACGTAAACAATTAACGTAAAAAGTGAAATTATGTATTGTTCATATCATTAGCTATACAATCCGTAAAAGTTTCAAGTTTTACATTGTAAAAAACAAGAAAATTTAAGCGTTTTCCATTAAAACCGTTTTAGTCTGGGCTGATTATCGGAGAATAGGCCATTTTTGGGAAAAGTTATTTACCAGCAATTTTATTGCTGAAATCGAATTATAAGATCCTATATATTATTAATATAGGTATGCAAAGTCCTCAGATAGTGTGCTACTTTTTTTATAAACAAAATGGCGCACGAAAATCGTATTTTTTTCAATTATTGCTCTATAACTCCGAAGATTTTAACTTTACAACAAAAACACCCAAATAAAAATTCACCGTGATTAAATTCTACATAGAGACGTGTTTTTTCCGATCTGTTCCGATGAAAATTTTCTTTGGAAAATGCGGGTTTTCCCAACAAATTTTTTAATTTTCAAATAAAGTTTTAGATAAGTAATTATCTACCAATAATTAAATAATTTGGTGACTGAAAATCCTACTTGGTTTAGATTATAGTTCCAGAAGCTGGTGAAAATTGAACGAATATTTTAGCAACAATTCAATTGTTAATTAATAATTTACGGTCGCAATAATAACCAAAATAATTACGATACACTGATCAAACTTTGAAATCTTATAAAGATGAGATGCCTATTTAACATTTTCTCGACAAAATATAAATTTTTAATTTTTTTGCATAATCTTTAAATGTTTTAAAAAAATAGTTATAAACAAATTAACGTTTCTCAGAAAGTTTTTACTATATTATAATTTTAAAAAATAGCTAAAATGCGCATTTCGAATATCTTGAAAATGAATGCTTTAAAACTTTTTTGCAACCATTTGCAAAAAAGTTATGAAACTGCAAAATAAACATACGATGACTACGGTGTTTATAAATTTTTTTAATTCTTTCAAAGCGTAGAAGTGAGTTTGAAGTAAAAGCTAATTATTTACAAAAAAATATCGATTATAAGTTTAATGGTTATATTTTAATTAAAGATTATAAATATATTTTTTTGTAATTTACACGCGCGAAAGTAGAATAATACAGTACTGTAACTAAAATTTTCACCGGCGGCCGAAAAAAATTATTTGAAAATTCGAGATTTTGTTGGGAAAACCCACATTTTTCGAGGAAAATATTCGTCGGAGCAAATCGGGAAAAACATGCCTCTATGTAGAATTAAATTGGGGTGAATTTTTATTTGAGTGTTTTTGGTGTAAAGTTAAAATCTTCGGAGTTATAGAGCAATAATTGAAAAAATACGATTTGTCGGCGCCATTTTGTTTATAAAAAAAGTAGCACACTATCTGCGGACTTTGCATACCTATATTAATAATATATAGGATCTTATAATTCGATCCAGCAATAAAATTGCTTTTAAATAACCTTTCTTTGTATGTACTTTACTAATTAGACCAGCGTATTATAACTATTTTTTTTTTCAAAATTTAAAGATTATGCAAAAAAAAAGAAAAATTTATATTTTATCGATAAAATATTAAATAAGCATCTCATCTTTATATTCTTTATAAGTTTGATCAATGTATCATGATTATTTTGGTTTTTATTGCGATCAAAAATTGTTAATTAACAATTGAATTGTTGCTAAAATATTCGTTTAATTTTCACCGGCTTCTGGAATTACAATCTACAGCAAGAAAGTTTTGATGTCACTAAGTTATTTAATTATTGATTAATAATTACTTACCTAAAACTTTATTTGAAAATTAGAGTTTTTGTTAGGAAAACCCGCATTTTCCGAGGAAAATTTTCGTCGGAGCAAATCGTGAAAAACATACCTCTATGCAGAATTTAATTGCGGTGAATTTTTATTTGGGTGTTTTTGTTGTAAAGTTAAAATCTTCGGAGTTATAGAACAATAATTGAAAAAAATACGATTTGTCGGCGCCATTTTGTTTATAAAAAAAGTAGCACACTATTTGCGGACTTTGCATACCTATATTATTAATATGAAGGATCTTATAATTCGATTCCAGCAATAAAATTGCTGGTAAATAACTTTTCCATGAATTTTGCTAATTAGCCCAGGGTATTTTTTTTTATTTAAACAATTAATAAACATGAAAAACTTTTTTTTAATTGACTATTCGTGTATTGTTCCCGCGAATGCATATGTCTGCAAATTTTCATTCATTTGCATTGAAGAAAAGGCAGTCAAATTAACGTCTAAAGATTTGACGCAAACTATTGAACTAAATAAAAGCGTTTAACAAAATATATTGTCGGCGGGGTATGGCATACTACATGTCACTGGCTGTGGCCTGCGGTTTTTTCAAGTAGCCAGTGTCCTCCCTTTTCTTTTTCTGCTTTCCCAATGCTAAGCTCCGCCGCTTCTATAATGGTTGTTTGTAGGTATTTGTTCCCATTCCTCCTCTAAGCTCTCCGTCATGATTCTTACCACTCTCTTTTTCCTCTGTTCTTTATGCTCTTTATCTTGGAGATGCTCCATTTCACTTTTATCGATGTTTTCTTTTTCCTGGTTGTTTGGGAATTTCTTGCTTAAGTTTGACTATTGTCAATATATATCACTGTCGGTATCTACTCCTCTGTAGCTTCTATGATCAGTCACAGATTTATTGTGCTTTCTTTCAATAAAAACATGGTCATGAGAACATGATTTCTCGGTTCCCATTGTTGTTCGTAGAACTTATTTTTATCTTTCCATGTCTTTCTTTTCTGTAGGAGAGTGTGTGTTAATTAAACTGATTTTTCTAAATCAGCTATTCCCTGCGCAATTTTAAAGAACACAGTCTTTCTGATATTGCTCAAAAAGTCAGCTGCTAGTCAACTTATTCTCTCTGACACCATAAAACACACAACAGGTATCCTGTCCAGTTATTTAGCCCGCCACTTTTAAAGAGGGTACCTACCTTTTCCAACTTTCACTATCTCACTTCCCAGCTGCTTGGTTCTTTGTACCCCAAAGTATTTCCAGAATAAACATAAAAAAAATTAATAAAACAAAATAATATCGTATCTTTATCTCCAATTGTATTAATTATTTTTAATGATTAGATCATTAAGACAGCAATTAATCAAAAACGCCATCTACCTTAACTGTTGGTTGTGTGAACGGAAGAAAGAGGCAAGCAATTGTTGCAATTAAAATGATGTAATATTATAAATCATTGATAATTTAGACAGAAGTGACTTTAATTGGATTATTGTTTGGAAAACAATGCGAATCCGAGCCCAAGATTAAATTCCGTCTTCCCATTGAAAATGTATAAATATTAAAAGACAAAAAGTGCCCATTATTGGATGAAATCGTGAACAAAAGGACATTGGCGTACTGTTGTATCAGTTTATACATATAAACTTAGAACAACATAGAAGGAAATAGAGGGTACCGTATAATATAAAACTATCTATTCTTCTTCTTCATGTGCATTCTCCGAGACGAAGGTTGGCAATCATCATTGCTATTCTAACTTTTCATACTATAGTCAAACCCGCTTATTAGAATACCTCTTATAGGAATATCCCAGTTTAAGGAATATAAATTTGCAATCTCGAAACGTTTCTACTAGCGACCAATGATGGGTTATTAGAATATCCCGGTTATAGGAATACTTTTGATTGGCACGAAGACTATTCCAATAAGCGGATTCGACTGTACAGCCTGAAAGAGTTTAGTTGAGCTGTATCCATGAGCTTTCTCTGCCAGGACATTTTTTTTCTACCTATGCTGCGCCTTCCTTGAATCTTTCCCTGCATTATTAATTTTAGTTCATCTCTGTCACCACGTGTTATATGATCCAAATATTGTAGTTTTCTTATTTTTATGAAATCTAGTATCTCCCTGCGGTTCTCTATTCTTTTTATTATTGAAAGAACTTCTAGCCTTTTCTATTCTAATTCTGATTTCTTTGGTATAATCGTTTATTTCATTAATGTTTGTCCCTCAATAGTTACAATTCTGAACTAGTTCTATCGTCTTATTATTTACGTGTAGGTCGATGTTTGTAATATTTTTTTTGATATAACCATGAATTTTGTTTTTTTATGTTTAGTGACAGACCAAATTCTTCACTCGTTGCAACAACCTTATCTAAAATTCTTTGTACATAGATCTGTAATAAAACTGCATTGGTTTTTTCAATTGTTTGGCAGAAATATGGGCAGAAAATTTCGAGGGTAGAATAAAAGAAGTAAAAAAGCCTACCAGTAAGGGATTAATACTCACCATGTGTTTGTGAATGTTATATGTGCCTGTGACAGTGTAGAGAGAAACGCTCTATAACAAGCCAAGTTACAATTCAATATCCTAATACACTTCGAGAAATTATTGCAGAAAGCAACCCTCTCAATAGTCGAATGTATGTAATAAGTTACTAAAGAAGTAAAAACTTCCCTTGTAGATGGTATATAATTTATTTAAAATTTTCTAAAATAGATAAAAGTTGGACTTAAAGTGGGTACATCACTAGTACAATACAAACGTTTTCGAAATAATCAGTCCATCATCAGGGTAAAGTTCCAGATCCAAAGTAGTTGAAACTAGCTACTGTGGTAGGTCGAATGACCTTACCAGTATAAAAAATTAGCCAATTCGGCTACATCGAGTGCGACAATAAGTCGATGTTACAAGAATAAAGTGTATTTAAACCATAATGGAGTCTTCATCTTGGCTTCAAACTACATAACCATGTAGTTTGAAGCCAAATGAACACTGAAAAAAATATTGTACATAGTACCAATGAACGCCAATCATTGACTTTTTTTTACATTGATTCCATGAAAATTTCGTTAATACTATAAACACGTAGTCATTAAGTAATGACCATATTCATTATTAAAAAATAATGAATAGAATCATTAATCCAATGAATCGTTTTATCTATCCTATGACTTTTTTCATAATACTAATAATTTGTTCATTGCATATATATGAAACTATACACCAGGATTATGCGGTTAAATTAATGAATATAAAATGTTGCACTAATGTACAGTGTTCTTTAAATTACGAACTCGTTTATTGAATTAATGTTTCCGTAACATTAAATCAATGTTTTCGACTTTGATTGATAACTCAATACATTGTTTTGATGTAACGCAAGCATTGTATTAATGTAATATACCTGAATCAATGATCAATACATTGTAACAATAATCTTGTACATTAACCGATACATTTCTTAAAACTCTATAAGTGTTTTTATTGGTGTAAAAAAATCACGTGACAACAGTTGCAGCCTCCTAGCAGACAGTCACCCTGCAAACTCTGAGGAGCGGTGTTTGGCACTAGCGATTTAGTTGATTTTTCTAAGGTATGTATTTACATATACATATTTTTAACTATCTATAAATTATTTTGTTGGATTTCTATAAAAAAAGTTGTCATTCTATTTCCACTTTTGCAGATTGATATGGACTTTGGAGTGGCATTTGGAAATGGAAATGAACTTATTGATGGATGGGACAGCAATTTCGAAAGAATTATCTCCTTTCTTCGGTGTGAAAGTCATATCAAGGATAAAACAAATAAATTTTTGTTTGAAAATATTACCCATAAAGACATTACGGAATGTAAGTACCTATTTCATTATTCAATCCTGCATATCTCTTATTAATTAATTTTTGTTCTCTGTAAATTTTTTCAAAAGCTAATTCGACACATAGGTAAAAGAAAATATGAACCATTTGAAAATATTTTTAAATGGTATAATCTTATAAAAGATTAGTAAATTAAATATTTAGGTGATTAAACCGTAAATAATTGAAAAATATTATTAACTGTTGCAGTCGGTAGTATCTATCAAAGTAAAAATAAACATCTCAATATCTAGCAATTTTTTTCAGGATAAATTAAAATATTTCTATAAAAAAAGTGATACCCAAAAATACAACTATGTTCACTATTTAGATTTATTTTTTTATAATAATTATTAATATAAATTGTAAATGGCTAACATGGAGTTCTTCTTTGGGTTCTACATCGATAGTTTGTACGAACTATTAAAGTGGTTAAAAAAAGGTCTTAATGGACAATCAAATATATAATAAAATATCTTCTTCTTGCAGTGCCTGTCCGTTTCGGATGTTGGCGACCATCATGGCAATCTGCACTTTGCACACTGCTGCTCTGAAAAGATTTGTAGTGGTTGTGTTGAACCACGTTCGTAGATTTTTCAGCCAGGAAATCCTTCGCCTATAATAAAATATACCATCAGAAATTCCCAGTAATCATTCTTACATCGGGAAGACCTAGCAAGAAGTCGAAGATCATAGATCATATTAGATTTTTGAAATCAAAGAAAAATGCCATTCAACCATTTATTTTTTGTATGGGTGGTGATAATTAATCCCAGAGGGATGTTGTATTTATGGAGATGTTATTGTAGATATATTTATTTTCACGATATCAGGTATATTATATTTTTTATATAATATAAATATAAGTATATATATTTTTATATATTTTAAAAGAAGAATCAATTTCTGTTATATTTAGTTATTCAGTTTTTTCCAAGTTACTTTATAAAAAGTTGTTTGTGTTTTAAAAATATATGATTTCACATTAGTTTGAGAATCGGCAAAAAATCGTTGCTTTAACCTATATTTGTAATATTTATGTAGATAATAAGTCGTCATTTTGTTTACTTATTAACTCTTTGTATGTTATATACAAATATACATGAAGATGACATTCACTGAACCAGAAAAGTACGTAAATATAATGAAAAAAACATTGATTCAAAAACGGGGAGCATTAATTTTTGTACAATGATCAGTATCGTTGGTCCAATGTAAGTAGATACATTAATTAATGCTTAAAAACATTAACTTCTATGAATTAGTACGTTCATTCAATGTACTTTTTAGTTAAGAATTAATGTACCGATACATTGATTCAATGTACCGATACATTGACTCTTAACTAGAAAGTACATTGAATGAACGTACTAATTCATAAAAATTGATGTTTTTGGGCATTAGTTAATGTATCTACTTACATTGGACCAATGATACTGATCTTTGGACGAAAATTAATGCTCCCCGTTTTTGAATCAATGTTTTTTTCATTATATTTACGTACTTTTTTGGTTCAGTGGAGACTCCATTATGGTTTAATTACACTTTATTCTTGTAACATCGACTTACTGTCGCACTCGATAACCATGTAGTTTGAAGCCAAGATGAAGACTCCTGTATGGTTTAAATACACTTTATTCTTGTAAAATCGATTTATTGTCGCACTCGATGTAGCCGAAATAGCAAATTTTTTATATTGGTAAGGTCATTCGACCTACCCCTGTAGCTAGTTTCAACTACTTTGGATCTGGAACTTTAACCTGATGATGGACTGATTAGTCCGAAAACGTCTGTATTGTACTAGTCTTTTACTTTAAGTCCAACTTGGATCTATTTTAGAAAATTTTAAATAAGTTATATACCATCTACCAGGGAAGATTTTTACTTCTTTAGTAATTGTTATTATGGTATACAGCCAATGAGAGGGATTCATTCCTTTTTATAGTATGTAATAAGGTTAGTGCTCAGAACGGAGTATTAAGAATTTTCTTAGACACAAATAGGTCTTCAACATGTAAGGCCTTCACAAGTGAATGAAAATTTACATAAAATTATTTAATTCATTAATTTTTAAATTGTTTTCAGAGATAACATTTTATTAATAGTAATTTTAAGAATCATATTATTTTTTTATAACAATGTCTAATAATGTAGTAATATCGCATTCGTTCTATAATTTCAAGATATACAATGAAGTATATACGCTTTACATATAATATATATTTAACTATACCGTTCCTCTTCTGGCTGGAATTGTTATCTACCTATTGTTTTGGCGAGATTTTATCTGTTAGTCTTAAATAATCTTATTATGTTAGTACCGGGTTAAGTGAAGTCTTTAGAGTTCTATTGTTAATTAATTATTCGAGAGCAAGAAATATTGACCTGGCTTCAAGTTCGCCATAGCCGTACAATCACAATAATAGTGTTGCTCTGAGTAAATTTGAAATTAATATTAATTATCTAAATCAAGATAATCAAATAATTCAAAATGTATACTGTTATGATCTGCTTCTTATTAATTTTATATTAATTATCATTTATCTGATTAATTATTTAATTTTCGCAAATCATACATAAAAATTGAATAAAAAAATCTCAGGGTGCCTTTTTATACTATTAAAAAAAATCCAAATTATCTCACGTTATACTTATCTTCTCTCGTGGGTTCAGTATCTCTGAGTTGATCCTAATCGGGATAAAATAGGGAAGAGAAATAAAGCAAATTATTAAAAAAAAATACAGAATTGTCTTTTATTTTTCAAAATCAATACTCTGAAATCTATCGAATCTAAAAAACCTGTGGACACAGATGTCCGAATGAAATTTATACCACTTAAACCTGTTATAGTTAAAAAAAAACAATTTATCGGTTTGTTCCCGATGACTTTTGTAAAACAAACTAAACAAAACAAATTTATGTATTCGCAAGATTACCTATATTTACTATTTACTTTTTGAAATATTGGAATTTTAATTCATATGCTTTTTACTCAAAAAATTTAGTTTCCGAACATAGAAATCTCTTTCACATAAATTGACTGACCTTTTGCTTCACTCACTCTGATGTCTTCTCGTGACCCAAAACAGCTCTCCCTCGTTGACTATGTTAAAGGCTACTCATCAAAGCCCTCTACGTTCTCCAGCTTCAAAACTATCAGCATACCAGCACCAATTCTCCAACAAGCCGGGCCTCTTTTGGCACGTACTCGATTAAAACAAAACTCCAAAAATTCTCTGCTTTCCTTCTCACAATAATACAGACTCAAAGAGGTATTTCGTCTCGATTTGATTTGTCTCTCGTTCCACTTTTCACCACTATTCTCCACTATCAAACAGCACTGGTACTTGCTAATTATCTATTCACGAAAAACGTCGAACTGCTCCTTCAGCGATGCCAAAAACATAATGACTTCTTTTTCAAACTCTCTCAATCATCCAAACCATTTTTCCCCTTCCACATTCTAAGAATCAGAAACATCGACTTTTTCATTCGACAAACAAAACAGTCACTCTCAAAAATATTCCGATCATCCTAATTACTTTCTGAAAACTATCTAATATTTACTCGTGTTGAAACAAAGATACTAAAATTCCAAACTTTCTCCATAAAACCACTCTTCTAGAAATTGATAATTACTTCTAAACTAAACAATCTTTTTCCATTTTAAATCTAAATACATCGTTATTTTCACTTTAATTATTCACAAAAGTCTTTAATTGTTCATCGGAAAGCTCATTAAAAGAGAAATCTACTTACATCCAAACTACATTCTAATAAATATTTATAGCTCAATATACAGGGTGTATCAAATTTATGTGCCCGCGTTATTTAAAAAAAATTTAATTTAATTTTTATTTTGCTTTTGATTGATAAAATGCAAACACAATAATACATATATGTACTTAATCGATTTTGAAAAGGCTTTTGATAAGGCCCGACATAAAAAAAGAGTGTGTGTACTTTGTACGCATGTAAGAAGTTATACGTCTATTTTTACGATTTCAACGAAACAAATATATTTTAAGCATTTTAATTTTATTTTTATTTAAATTTTAAACTAATTTTAATACTTAAAATAACCCCCTCCGTGGCTCAGTGGTAAGAGCGCCTGCCTTTGGATCGAAAAAATCCGAAAGGTTGTGGGTTCGAATCTCACCAGGGTCAGAAATTTTTCATTTATTATAAATTAATAAATGAATATAGTTTCTGTCCTTGTGGGATCGGTACTCACCGGAGGGACCGCAGACGTTCGGATACAATTAGCGTCTCTTTGCAAAGACAATGACGTCGACTTTGCAAAGTAACAAGACACTTACTCAACACACACACTACACATGACACTAGGTACCTAACTGTTCAAAATTACCGTACCTACCATGCCAATGGCCATTAGTTGTCGAGGCATTAGCTAAATAAAAGAAAATACTTAAAATAATACCAAACATACTACCTTAAAATACTAGCCTTTCGAATTCCTGCTGTATTTTCGTCAAATTTTAAAATCATTAAAAATGGTAAATTCTCGATAAATAATGTTAATCCGTCATTTTTTGACAAACTGGAGCGTCCCAGCAATTGCTTTTCCCTTGAGAAATCCTAGAAAATCTAAAAAACGTCAGATTTTCTACACAATTTTAATAGAAGTATAACTTCTAACTTGCGTACAAAGTACACACATACATTCTTTTTCTATATTAATAAGTCCAAAAAATATACAAAAACTACTTAAAAAGTCAGTACAATTATAAACTCACTTTTATCCCTGTCCTCACAACTTTTAAAACAAAACTTAACAACCTTAACCATAATAATAAAAATGACAACACATTCTTTAACCACAGACGCCATATTGGATAATTATTGATATGTCATTGAAATGCTCAATCAAAGCCAACGCAAACACAAAATTTTGATGAATTTGCGCAAATTTAAATTCACTCGGAATCGCGCCTAAATAAGTATAACTTCGAAAATGCAAGAAATATTGAAAACAGCTGGATTGGAGGATGAATATTAACGAATAGGTACGATTCTACGCTGGCATCAAGTAGTGGCAAGAATAACAATTCAACAGGAAGTATCGGATGAAATAAATATAAAAATAGGAGTGAGACAAGGCTCTCTATTATCGCCTTTGCTCTTTAACTTGTATTCAGAGGAAATATTTAAGGAAAACTTAATGGAAAAATCTTAACATCATTTCAGATAATTCCAAAATCCTTTTATACTACGAAATAATTAATTACTATATTGTTTAAATGTAGAATGTTCAATAACAAAGAGACGATCAGTTGCTTCCCGCGAATGCAGGGCACACACATTTTGAGGGCGACTTCTGCCAAGTAAGCAGTAAATATACTATTATAATATCATTCCTAAACTTGACATAGAAATTAAGGTAAAAATGTATACGAACATATCGATCTAATAAATAAATGACATGCGAATAGATTTGGAGATTCAGTTAGATTTGGGGTTGGCTGATATGTGACGCTTAGCGTAATATATGTTGAGTGGTATCATCAACTGAGTACGATCCAATGTATCATTAAATATATTTGACGTCGAATAAAGTACTGATGATTCAATAAATATATTCCTGCTAACCAACCCTATATAAAGGTAAACACAACCCTGTATGCAGCATATCAGTGCTGGCTAATTGCGGAGAAGACCTTTAACACATTGCGTGCCACGTCGCTCATATATGAGAGACACAGATGTTTTGCCAGGAGTCACATCGCCCATTTTTGATATACACATACGCCTGACTTTCAGTGCCGCGCATATCAATGGCCCCCGAGAGTAGTATCCTGATTAAAGCGTGGCACGCAATGTGTTAAATACTAATGAACAAAATAAAACAAACCTATATTCAATATTGATTAAAATTGAGCGTTAAGAAAACTAGATATTTGCTAGTGAGCAAACAAACTTGTATATAGGATGACGGTATAAAAGTCAGAGATGCCACATTCAACAGAGTAGAGAAACATTCCTGTTCTCCTTGAATATGAGATAGCACTCCTTCAGCCCCCATATTACTTGCATCTCTGTCTAAAATAGCTTTCCTTCTGGCAGTGGATACTTTAAAATTAGTACTGTGATTAAACACTTCTTCAAGGTTTCAAAGGCAGTTTGACAGTCTCGATCCTAGCAGTAATATCTTGCTTCCTCTGTAAGACGCGTTAATAGCTTACCGAGATCTGCAAACTTCTTAATGAACCTCCTATAGTAAATAAATAGCCCAAGAAACCCACTTGATATTTGTCAGTTGGTTTTGGCCACTCCGTAATGGAATCTATTTTTTTTTTCGTATCCACTGCAATTCCTTCTTTGCAGATTATATTACCCAGGTACTTGACTTTACTTTGAAACAGTGCTTGGGGCTAGGTATCAATTGGTCAGTCATTATATAGATTAAAAACGGCTTCTAAATTCTTCAGATGGTCTTCAAAAGTCTTATTTAAGATGATTATGTCATCTAGATACACCAGGCATGTTGTCCACGGTACACATTCACATAAGCTTTTCAAATATTGCAGGACAGGCTTGCAGGACATAACAGATTTCAAATGACATAACGTTGAATTGTCACAATCTATATCATGTGGTGGAAGCTATCTTCCCTTTATCTGCTGGGTCCATTTCTACCTGCCAGTACCCAGATGATTTCAAATCCAAAGTAGAAAACAAATTGCTTTCAGAGCATAACTATCTTTCGTGGTAGCAATGTTCAACATTGCTAGTCCATAGTTCCGTCTTGCTTCTCGACCAGGACCACAGGAGAAACCCATGGGCTGGTAGAAGGTTCACCACATCACCCTGTATTACTTCATTTCCCAAACAATATTTTGAGCTTCCTCCCCTAATAACACCATACATTCTATGTATGTTCCTAGAATGTACACACAGGATAATAAAAACATTCGTGGAATGTCCTCAAAAGCACAAGAATGTCCCCTAAATGTCCCATAAAAGTCCTCTGTCAGCATTTTAAACATCCCTTGAATGTATTGTTGGAACATTCCATGAATGTCTACGAATGTTCTTTGGACATTCACAGTATATTTTTTATACATTCCCTGGATATAGTCGCTGATGTGACATAATAACTCCTATTTGTTTTTTCATGAGTTTTGTAAGAGATACTAAAAACTATTTTTACAGTCACCTCCTGTTTTCATATGACATTTTTTGACATGTTTTGTAGTAAATTCAACCATATATTTAATACAAAACATGTCAAAATTTACTTGTGAAAACGGAGATGACCCTAAAAATGGTTTTTCGTCTTCTACAAAATTCATGAAAAAGCAGATAGGAGGTATTGTCACATCACCGACGATATACCAGAAGTATATGTGGCCATAAAAAATAATACATCCTTGATAAATATAAACATATTTATTGCACAGAATCTTGTCATATATTTTTTTCCATAATCATCACTGCGATGATGATTCATTGTATTGATTTGTACATTACAATTACAATCTGGTCATAACTGACCAACGAGCAATTTTAATTTAACCTAAATTACTACTGTTTCTTAAAATGAAGAGCTCACCCCATAGCGCCTCTTATCTAATCTACCAAGATCGTGCATTATTCTAACATACTTCTATACATTCTAACATAAAGCACTATGCTCTGCTTTTCACTATCACCTATCATTCAAACTAGTCCACATGGCTTTGTCCTCTTCAATCTAGTTTGCCCAGTAGTATCGAGGAGCTGGATTTCCTCAATATTCTTGTAGGTACTTATGAAGTTGTTGTTCGTGACTTCTAACTTTACTCCAATTTTAAAAACAAATCCAGCTGTAAAATATTTATGTGCCTGAAGGCTTTTGTATGCTTTTATCTGCTGTTTAGAGTAGTAACTGTGAGACCACCAGATATGTATAAATATCTATAATAGTAATTTAGTGGAATGCACTTTACTGTAAAAGCCAATTATGACTGAATTGTATATGGATCTAGATCCCCAATTATTTTCAGCTTCAATAAATATCTAAAACAATAAAAGAAATAATGTTATTGCTTGAAAAATTCATCAATATTGATAAATATCAGGGAAAATGAACAGTAAATAAAAATTGTTTCCCCTACCTTTATCCAACATCTGGAGTTTCCAATAATAATTTCCTTAAAAATAATCATTTTGCATTGTGGTAAAGTTTATAAAGTTCACAAAATACAGCAAACGAAATCCAAATGAATTCAAAATAGACAAAATACGACGATAAACAATGACATATAGATATTACAAACACAACTTCTGTAACTTTTTGTATTTGTATGACAATGCCAACCAGAAGTTACATGGTTTGGATTGCCCAATACATAGATACACGCGCGGCAAATTTGAATGCAGCAATAGAATGTCTTGTGGTAACATTCCACCAATAATTTAATCAAATGTTCACCGAATGTTCTTTGAATGTCCAGGACATTCAAACGTTAATAGAACTTTGATAGTACATTCCTGGAATGTTTTGTGTTGTTAGGGTCCCTCTTCGTCTGTGGTAATCGTCGGGCTGTTTGACTAGCGACTTAGCGTTACCAGTGTCAAAATTTTATGTTTGACAACGGTAATTCTTCCCGTCTGTCCTTCTTTCGGTAGAAGAGTTTCACAGGTATGTTAATTTGATTTAATAATATACAGGTTTGCTAATTTTATTATCAAAAATAATTATGTTTAACTGTTCTTCAGAAAAAGCAATAATATAAAATGATCGTAAAGGTCCAGACCCCAGGGGAAATAAATATTTCTAATTATTTAAAATTGATTAACCGATAAATAAACACTTAGAAAGACTAATTAAATTCATTATGAGCAGTGTAGCTGGTAGCGAATGCACTTGGAATTTCAATCAATGTATCGATTCCAACGAACATACGGACTACTACTGACAAAGAGCGAAAACGGTTATTAGCAACAAAAAAAAGAAGATTAACTGTTTTGCGCATGATTTCGCCAACGTGTTTTGCATTTTTTCGGAACTGAAGACAGGCTAACACCGTTCTAGAATGCAACATCTGCTTTTGTGTAACGCAAACGGTACATTCTTCGCAAAAATGAGGAAAGGTCGGTAAGATTTATATAGAGTGGGTGCGTGTGTAAAATGTTTTGTTTATATCAATCAGGTTTAGTGCATGTCAGGGACTTAGGCAAACAAAAGAAAGAATAAAAGGGCTAGTCGTGTCAATATTGCACTATTAAAGTTGAAGAAAAAGCAAAAGAAAACTAAGTGTAACTGATTTATCTAATAAGATCTATCTATAGTAAGATATCCCATCACCGTTTAGAATAATAACTGATAGTACGTTCTTTAACGGTAAAATATTGCAAAACCTCTAAATTTTAAAGAACCGCTTGGATTGACATGAAATTTGGCATACACATAGCTGACAAGTCAAAGAAAAAAAGTGATATTGTGCCGATGTGTGCTTTTGCCCTGGGGGTGGTTTTCACCCCCCATTGGGGGTAAAAAAATAAACGACCAAAGTATGTCCGGAAATGGATAAACTGACTAATTGTAAGTAACTTTTGTTCTATAGAGTTTTTTTATTAACTGAATATTTTTCGAGTTATTTGCCAGTGAATATGTTCATTTTTTCAACAAAATAACCACGCTTTTAGACAGTTTTCCGCAAATAACTCAAAAAGTAAGTATTTTATAGAAAAACCATTCTTAGGAAAAATATAGCCTGTAAAAATTAAAAAAAAAATGGTGTATATATCACGTCTCTATACCTAGTAGAAGCAGAGTTATAGCTAATGAAAAATAGGTTCATATTCGTCAAATTCAAAATGGAATACTTTAACGTAAAATAACCAAAAATGAAGCACATTTCGGGGAAAACTCATTACAACTTATTTAAAGTGTTTAAAAAAGCTTCATTGTTGTTTTATAAAAAAAATTGTTAGCATCAAAAGTAAACAAGTTACGCTCAATATAAAGTTAGTCCCTTTTTTGGTAAGAAAATCGGGAAAATCACCTCCTAATTAGTTTCTCAAATGAACTTAATCGTTACGACTTCACAAGTTTCTTGACTCCTGTATGTATTGTTTATTTAATCTGTAAGTTTCGATATTTTTAAGACATTCCAGAAGTCGCTACAGATAAAATGTTTTATCAACCCATTAATCATTCAAAATTATTCGACGGATATTAGTACAGTTAAAATAATTAAAACGATAACTGGACGATAATGATTTAATGAGTGAAATTTAAAGTTTTTTCTACTATAATGACAAAAAAAGCAAGCTCATTAACATAACCCAATTAAAAATTATTTTGCACATCATATTTGAAACATCATTTGGTTGAAAAATCTAATTTTGGTTGACAAAAAATATATTAATTTATCTGGACTAAATTACAGTTATGTTTATCTTAAAAGGGGTATGTTACTATCAACATTCACACAGTGTTGCCAAACTGAATTTTGTTATTTGAGTGAAAATTTCCCAGCAATCTCCGAGGGTACAATACCATCGAATAAAAGACATTAAATCAACGACTTTAACAGTTAAGAACACGTCATGGAATCTCCTGGGTACTCAATTTTCTTCTCAAATTTCGTCCACCGAAGGGAAGCTTTAAGATTACGTGCCCTTTGAGTTTCTCTGACCAACTACTTTCCTTCGGCTTTGACACCGCGCAAGCCGATCTCAGTAACGACATCAGAACGATGACAGTCGTTCGACACATGAGCGTATCGAGTAGGGTGAAAGGATCAGTGGCGTAACCGCTACATCCCGAATCGAATGAAAAAGGTTTCATAACGATCCGACTTACTTTAAAAAATTAGAGGTGTAATGCTTTATTTGTTCACCTAATACTGGTTTTACTTTATATTTCTTTCCAAATTGTGAATTGACTTTGAGTGGATCATAGATATTTTATATATATGTCTATGGAGTAGACACAGGAAATATACGAATACTCTGGGCTAATTAGCAAAACACAAGAAAAGGTTATTTACCAGCAATTTTATTGCTGGAATCGAATCTTATGATTGTATGTATTAATAATATAGGTAGGTATGCAAAATTCGCAGATAGTGTGCTACTTTTTTGTAAACAAAATAGAGCCCGAACTTCGTTTTTTTTCAATTTTTGCTCTATAACTCCAAAAATTTTAAGTTTACACCAAAAACACCCAAATAAAAATTCACTGTAATTAAACTCTGCATAGAGATGTGTTTTTTACGATTTATTTCGACGAAAATTTTCCCCGGAAAATGCAAGTTTTTCCAACAAAATCTTCAATTTTCAACTAAAATTTCAGATAAATAATTGTCTATCAATAATTAAATAATTTGGTAATATAAAAGCTATTTTCGTGTAGATTATAATTCCAGAAGCCTATGGAAATTGAATGAACAGTTTAGCAACAATTTAATTGTTAATTAAAAATTTACGGTCGCTATAATAACCACAATAATTATGATACATAAAAATAGCTATAATTTTTGTATAAAAAGGCACTGTACCTATCAAGTGTACTTCACACAATTGAAATGGGAGTATTTAAGCGGCCTAAGGAATATTTTAAAATTATAAACAATTTTTTGGCTTATAAACAAATAGAATGTCTCGGGAAATATTAGATTAAATTAAATCATGAAAACGGTACTGGAAAAAAGCGAAGGACGCTTCTTCTAAAAGAAAAAACGTTTAATTGTGATGAGTTGTTCCTGAGATACAAACGGTCAAAGTTGACCGCCATTTAAGGCAAAGATATAAACAATAGGATCATAATTTTCGATCCATCACCTTTTAATTTCGGTCCTCTTTCTCCATACCAATTTTCATATCTTTAAAATACTCAACACATATTATTATAATAAAACTGTCGATATTACGAGTGAAAATTGCCAAAAATAACAAAATTCCAATCAAAAATTAGGTTGGAGAAAATGTAATCTCAAAGTTCAAGATCGGTATACGTTAAAAAAAATGCATTTTCTCGGCTTCCCATAGAGCAATTTTCTTCATTCATTTTTTGTTCCCAAGTAACTCGAGCAGAGCCATCTAACTAACGTATTATTAAATGTCAAACTCAAACTGGCTTTTGTTTTGTTGTAATACATTAATTTATTTCTAAGAAAAGAAATCTACATATTTTTTCCAATTGTAGACTTTTTTTTAGATAAACTTACTACAAGCGTACCTTTTAACGTTAAAAACACAAATATTCTCATTTGAAAGCTGTATAATTATTTAAAAAATCTTATTTAAACAAATTAAAAAATTTTGTTATAATAAATAAAATAATTTATTATAACAAAACAAAAGCCAGTTTGACATTTATTAATGCGTTAGTTAGGTGGCTCTACTCGAGTTACTTGGGAACAAAAAAAGAATGAAGAAAATTGCTCCATGGAAAGCCGAGAAAATGCATTTTTTTAACGTATACCGATTTTGAACTTTGGGATTACATTTTCTTCCAACCTAATTTTTGATTGGAATTTTGCTATTTTTGGCAATTTTCGCTCGTAATATAGATAGTTTTATTATAATAATATATGTTATGAGTATTTTAAAGATATGAAAATTGGTGTGGAGAAAGAGGGCCAAAATAAAATGGTGATAGTTCGAAAATTATGATCCTATTGTTTATATCTTTACCGTAAATGCCGGTCAACTTTGACCGTTTGTATCTCAGGAACCACTCATCACAATTAAACGTTTTTTCTTATAAAAGAAGCGTCCTACTGAAATTGAAAAATGAAGAATTTACATAATATTTAGTTAATAGTAGTGTTGACCGCCAACTATTCTTAGAAGAAAAATAGTAAAACAGAAGCGAAAGTTAATAAATGAGTAAAATTAAATGAAAATGAAGTAGATTAATTATTTGAAGAAAAATAACAAATGTGTAACGTTTATAAGGTTACAGTGTACTGTGCTGCTTAACCACGATATACGTTATATTAATATACCTACACAGATTAACGAGGTCATCAGTCTTGTAATCACCAAGCCCTAATTTATTTAATAATTCTGTAAGTAGGTACTACACGATATTATTTATAACAATAGACCACCCAATCAATACATAATATACATGATTACAAGCAGTTCCGTTAATGTTATCATCTATGGCGCTTTGCGACCTGACCCAGCGAAACTGCAGAAAAACCATGAGATTCACAGCATACATTGGCACGATTTCTCCATTTCTCTGACCACTCCGAATTGGACTGCACACACATGGGTCTTATTTCGGTCCAACGGTACCGTTGTGGTATTTAATCATTGATGATGATGGTATTCGAGCGAAGGTAGGTATTCGTGATGGTATGCAAACTCTAACATATATCAATGTTGTTAATGTATGAAAATTATGATAATTGATATGAAAGATATTTATGTTTGTTTTGTGGTCTGTCACGACTGGATCTGAAAACAAATGGTATTGGTTGATATTCTACTTTTTTAAGTAGGCTAAATTATAACTTTACCAGTATAAATATGTGGTAGGTAGAAATAATGTTTAAATAGAATCGAACGGTTTTTTTATTCATAACAAATATAAAATAAGAAATTACACTAATTAGGCCAGGAACCTAAGCTTTTCACTTCGCAATTTTTATAGAATGGATCGATTTACTTGAAAATTCCACACCTGTAATTTTGAACCAATCAAAATACGTTATTTTGACAGATCACCATGGCAACGGAGGTATTTTATCGGAAATTTTTTGCTCGTGGGGTACCCAACAGCGAATTATAGTGGAAATTTTTTGACGTTTACAATAACAGAACATTTTTGACAGACTGGTTTTTATTTGTTTACATAATTTAGTTTTGATTCATTTTCTATCACTTGTAGTTACTCAAAACTTATGTAAAATTGAAGAATATACTATTTTCTATCTTAAAATGGTATTCCCATGCAACTACAATGAGTAGAAATTACGAATTTGAAAGCGTAAATAATTGCTGACAAAGCTATGGCGCGCTATTAATCTGTTCATGCAGCTTTGGATTTTCAAATGCAAATTTGGTGTGGAATTTTCTTACCGAATACCACGCGAAGTCAAATTAATATCCGGAAATTTTTTTTTGATCATGAATATTTTTAGAAAATTTCCCTCGTCTGCGACTCGGGAAATTTTCAAAATATTCATGATCTCAAAAAAATTTCCGGAAATAATTTGACCTCTAGTGGTATTACTAGTGAAAATTCCACACCTGTAATTTTGAACCAATCAAAATACGTTATTTTGACAGATCACCATGGCAACGGAGGTATTTTATCGGAAATTGTTTGCTCGTGGGGTACCCAACAGCGAATTATAGTGGAAATTTTTTGACGTTTACAATAACAGAACATTTTTGACAGACTGGTTTTTATTTGTTTACATAATTCAGTTTTGATTCATTTTAGTTACAAAGCTAAGATGTTTTCTATATTCTTCGGACACCTCCTCTCTTCTTAATGGCGAAAATGCAGGACTTTGAATGTTTTCAGTTTAGTTTCTGTGTCTAATAAAATATATATAATATTTAGACACTAATTTATTTACCTTTTTCCCATTCAGTACTTTCAATTTTGCGTAGTTTAGACGCAAATATTCGTGGACAATTTGGAACAGATTTTCTTTCTTCAAGTTGAAGCCACAATCCTCTATTAATTCAAATAAATAAGCCATGGTACGATGATTGATCTTTACATCAGATAATTTCACGCATATTTTGCATATTGTATGATTTTCAAATCGATTCATTTTTTAAACAAAGAATTTTATTGGTTTTACTGACTGTGCAATATTATTTATTGTAACAAAACGCGAGTTTTTTTTGATGTTTTGAAGTGTCAAAATATAATGATCACAGCCTCCTATGATTGATGCTTGCTGACGCTGGTTATGAATTCCATACCATTAAAACGCGCATAACGCACGTTAAGAAAAACGCCAAAAAATAATTTTCTATCACTTGTAGTTACCCAAAACTTATGTAAAATTGAAGAATATACTATTTTATATCTTGAAATGGTATTCCCATGCAACTACAATGAGTAGAAATTACGAATTTGAAAGCCTAAATAATTGCTGACAAAGCTATGGCGCGCTATTAATCTGTTCATGCAGCGTTGGATTTTCAAATGCAAATTTGGTGTGGAATTTTTTTACCGAATACCACGCGAAGTCAAATTAATATCCGGAATTTTTTTTTTGATCATGAATATTTTTAGAAAATTTCCCTCGTCTGCGACTCGGGAAATTTTCAAAATATTCATGATCTCAAAAAAATTTCCGGAAATAATTTGACCTCTAGTGGTATTACTAGTGAAAATTCGCGAATAAGTAGTGGATAGTCCAAGGATGAAAATCTATATGATGCCGAAAGACGCTTTTACCATGGGGGTGGTTGCCACCCCATCTCGGGGGTGGAAATTTTCTATTATATTCTGACCGCAAAAGTTGATAAAAATAGTCATTCTAAGCAAAAATTGTTCTATACATTTTTTTGATAAAATTAATAGTTTTCGATTTATTCGCTATCGAAAGTGTTAGTTTTATATCGAAATAATCTATGTTTTTCGATATACTCATTTACGATTCACTCAATTTTTGCCGTAGAAACAATTTTTCCAAACCAAGTTCTTGGGAATTAAATAACCTACAATTTGATATCGAAACATTTTTTCGTATCTCTGATGCTAATCTTTCTATTCTGAAAAAATGGCATTTTTACCAAACTACAAAAATTCGTTATTCGCTTTTAACTCCAGTTTTTTAAAAACTAATCATTCTAAGCCAGAATCAAACTTCTAGAATCTATCAATATTACATAAATAAATAAGAATGAATAAGTCCAATGAATAAGAACACCGCTAACTTACATTGCTATGCTATCAATAATTGGATTTCTCCTTTTTTTTTCAAAAAAATATATTGATTTTTTAACCGTGACTTTTTTATTTTTTTCTTTAGAAAGTTTGGTAAAAAAGAATTTTGTAAGTTATTACCAGATCTATAATCCTGTTACCGCTAAATCTTTTTGGAATCCTCAGTCGCACAAAGAGGTGGCTTTGAAAGGGTTGTTAAAGGTGGTTTTTGCATGTTATTACAAGTTTTAATTGTCAATAGCTCACTCAATTTTTGCCGTGGAAAAAATTTTTGCAAAACCAGATTCTTGGGAACTAAATAAGCTACAATTTTATATTTAAACATTTTTTCGTAATTCTGATGCTAATCTTGCTATTCTTAAGAAAATGGCCGTTTTTTCCAAACTACAAAAATTCGTTATGCGCCTCCTCCATTCGTTATGGAGTATAACTCCATTTTTTTAAAATAATCATTCTAAGCCAGTCAAACATCTAGAACCTATTAATAATAAAAAATCAATGGGAAAATCCCAATAGTTGGCTGTATACCATAGTTTAAAAAAACCAATACAGAAGTAAAAACTTCGAGATGTATTCTGGTATAAAATCGTTTATTTAAAACTATAAAATTTCATGGATTGCAAAACGTTTTCGTTCTATACAGAACATCTTCAGTGCATCCTGCCGAGTAGTTTGAAACTAGCACACTGTAAATAGTGTTAACCTCATCGTATATGGTTTACATAATACAATATATTAAAATTTTATGACTACAAGTCGATGTTGATAGATAAAGTGGAACACATGCTAAAAGGGTGCCATGGTTTCCTGCTCGAAGATGCTACGTACTTGCCAATTCAATGGGCACAGACAACTTACTCAGTTGGTCTGTGCCCATTGAATTGGCAATTACCTAGCTTCTTCGAGCAGGGAACCATGGCACCTTTTTAGCATGTGTTCCACTTTATCTATCAACATCGACTTGTAGTCATAAAATTTTAATATATTGTATTATGTAAACCATATACGATGAGGTTAACACTATTTACAGTGTGCTAGTTTCAAACTACTCGGCAGGATGCACTGAAGATGTTCTGTATAGAACGAAAACGTTTTGCAATCCATGACATTTTATAGTTTTAAATAAACGATTTTATACCAGAATACATCTCGAAATTTTTACTTCTGTATTGGTTTTTTTATTAATAATAAATAAATAAAAAAGACCAAATAAGGTCAATGACTAATTTTAATTAGGACGGTGATTATGGGGTTGCTTCCGAACACTTGTTCGCTGAAAAAAAAGGGACTGATATTCCTTTCATTATAAGTCACTTAATTTTTGAGCTAGAGAATTTTTTTTATTTCTGGAGGTAGATATTTTTGGATACTTTAAATTAGTTAAAACAAGTTGTCCTCGAAAAATGCATAGTTTTCCCGTCTTTTGACTCTGAAAATAGAATATTTAGCATTTGACGAAGAAGAGCCAACATATAATAAAGTATAGCTCGATTACTATTGGTCTTAAAGAACATTTACAAAAACGGTTTTGTTTATTTTTTCAAAAGGAATATTTTTGTTAAGTAAAGTTGTTTTGATAAAATGAAAACTTTTGGAGTTATTAGCAGAAAACTTATTAAAAACATTGATTTTTTCGATATAAAACTAACACTTTCGATAGCGAATAAATCGAAAACTATCAATTCTATCAAAAAAATGTATAGAA
This sequence comes from Diabrotica virgifera virgifera, assembly GCF_917563875.1. Classification (NCBI taxonomy): domain Eukaryota; kingdom Metazoa; phylum Arthropoda; class Insecta; order Coleoptera; family Chrysomelidae; genus Diabrotica; species Diabrotica virgifera. The sequence continues at coordinate 7,091,300 of NC_065443.1, read as the reverse complement.
CGTTTTTTTTTCTTAGAATGAACGTTTTCACCAACTTTTGTGATTACAATATTATAAAAAATTTCCACCCCCGAGATGGGGTGGCAACCACCCCCATGGTAAAAGCGCCTTTCAGTATCATATAGATTTTGATCCTTGGACTATCCACTACTTATTCTCAAATTTTCAAGCAAATCGATCCATTCTGTAAAAATTTCGAGGTTTTGTCCTATTTAAGCTTCATTACTTGGACTAAATTCATTAAAAAAATATAACTCTTGAAATTGTTGCATGAAATGTTATAAAATTATATGATTATACACGTACAATTATTATAGTATAATTTTACTCGCCACTGAAATTACTTCTCTTCATCCTCAAATTCTGTAATGATTCACGAACATCGAAATGAATCGCTGACAACTATTTCGTTCTCTGACTATGGTTGTCCAATTAGATTTCCGTTGTTTGCAGAAGAGTTTTCCTGGATCTAAGGCATTGACGTACCAGTTGGTAATCATAGCCGTTTTTACTTTATCGTACTACATACGCAGTATGAGTATAATAGATAAAGTTATAGGATCGTGCAAAAAAATTTTTTTCAGATTTCACTTTTTTTCGACGTTTTGAGTCCCCCTGAGTCTAAAAAGCAAATAAAAAAAACATGTCGGAAGTATGTACGTACGTATGTACGTACGTATGTCGCCACCGCCCAGCAAAAACTACTGGACCGATTTCGATGAAATTCGGTATGAGTAAGTTTAAGAGAATTTTGTCGAGAAACTAAGCTTTTGAAAAAAACCTCTCAAAGGGGGGCCGAAATAGGGGGGTTATTTAGGGCCCATTTTTGCAAATTTTGACCGAAACGAATGAAATTTAACTTAAAGTTAGCTCATCGATAGATAAATAGAAATACGGAATTTGACATTTCCAAATCCAAAATGGCGGCCAGCATGGCCGACCGCCCACCCGACACATTTCCCTACCAATCTAAAAATTTGTTTAAGATAAATTTAATTTGAAAAAACATTTATATAGCCTAAAGATGGGGCTATAACAAGAATATTATCGTTTTTCAGAAAAAGTTATGGGTTGCCTATATTTAAGGGGTCAAAATTTGACATAAATTTGAACTAAATTTTCTCAAAAATGACTCCAAGGAATTTGTTTATTTTTTGATATATTTTTGATATCCTATCGGTAAATTGAATAACATTAGTCAGGTTTCTTAACTCCTCATAGGAGGGGAGTTATGAATTTTTTATAAAAAAATATTCGAGTGCCCGTAACTACCTCTGTAATAGAAACTAAAATTTGAAATTTGGCAGACATATATAGTACTTTATTATCTATTAGCACAATAAATTTTACCCACAATATGGCTTCCGGTTTAACCGGAAATGAAAAATAAATCTTAATTTTTTACATACGCCCTGTATATTTTTACATATTTTGAAAGAATGTAAAATTATCTTTCCAATGACATAAAACTCGTTGCTGTAACTCAAAAACTCGAAAAGTTACAGAAAATTGAAATTTTGCTAGAATCTTGTGTGTGTCCTCTCACGCGATCATAGCAGAGCATTATTATACGGCAGTCAATGAGGGTATTTGGCTCCGAATTCCATCCTACTACATCGATGTACTTGATATTTTCACAGTAAGTAGGGAATAGCTCAAGAAACAAAATCTACCCTATATACTATGGCGCTTTTATCTTGGGGCAATTCCCACCCCTTCAAGGGGGTGGAAAATTTATTGGTCAAAATAAGCATGGAAGTGGCTAGAGATCCTATTTTTAAGCAAAAACTGATCTATACTTTTTTTTGAGAACTCAATACTTTTTGAGTTATGCGCAGTTGAAAATTGGCCATTTTCATTTAAAAATGACACGTTTTAGGACGGTTTTTTGTGAATACCTTAAAAACTATGCATCAAACTAAAAACACTATATAAATTTTTTTTTAATTATAAATAACAAAGAGTTTCGTTCCTTCGTAAATTTTCTATATATAATACAAAAAGAGATATGGTAGGTAAAAAGAGTTTGGTTTTTGGTGCATGCTCAAAATGCTCATGCTTTTGTAGTGTTTGAAAAGGCCTTTAAAACGAGCACTGTTAAATGTCGGTTACATTCAAACTAAGCGAGATATGGTGCAAAAAAGTATATGACTAATGTACTTTAAGGAAAAATGAAAAGTATATACATTTAACTCCCCATCTACCATAATTTAAATGCATTGTTTTCCTTCTACAATATCAAATTATAGGGCGCATTTTTAAATTTTCTTAAAATTCTTCCTTTTGCTCCATGCAATTCGCAAATAAAAATGTTCTATCCCCGAGAAGTGGTGAGAACCGCCCCCACGATAAAAGCGCCATAGTATATAGGATAGACTTTGAATTAGGTGATTGGGCTTTGTGCTACTCCCAAAATTTCATTACAATCCATGCAGTAAAATGCAAATATTGTAAACTATTAATTTCTCAGAAAAATGGACTAATTTGAAATGAAAGTATGACTAATATTCTATTGATTTATGCAATAATCTATAGTGTGTCCCCGAACATTTTCTCAAATGCGGGAATTAATGATGCGTAGAACCATAAAATATTTTCAAGTATACAAGGTGTTTCTAAAATATCAAAATAACGAGTAACTTTGTTATTTTTATAGAATGGCAGTATCTAGTACGATAACGATAATAGATCGGTACGATAAAGTTCTCGGGCGGCCCTTCCGTCCAGCGTTTTTTCTTTCGAGTTTCTACTTCACGTCTTATATTGAGCGGTAATACACCGGCCAAACAGTACTCCTTATTGATTGGACTCCTATCTAACTGACCGATTCCTCTTTGACTATTTTTCCGAAAATCTTAAAGTTGTCAGCGAAGAATTATAATAGGAAAAGAGCTTTAATCAAGACCTGAAGGTAGTGCAGAGACGTTAGCAATGAAGATGGGATGTTATAATGAAGGTGGATTATTGTTGAATCTTGGAGAGGACTCGTTCACGATTATCACAAAACGGAAAAGAAGAATGATTTTATTAAAAAAAAACCAACGATTTGCACTCAATTTTGCAGTGTAATTTTCTATTATAGGTTTAGTATATGTATATTTTCTCAGTATTTTTGGCAGTTTCTATGAACATAATTTCAACGACACTTTTCCTGCAAACATAGCGTACCTACTTAAAAAAAAGTAAATGCATATTCTGTGATCATCACGCTAAATATGCTAAATTTGCAGTCACTCGAGCGTTATGGGGACCTATTGGGTTATGAAGAGTAGGTCCTAAAACCAAAAAAAATAAGGAAATTTTTCCATTTTAGTGAGGACTTTCCATTTTTAATTTAATTTTTCATTTCCAACAATCGCCTTTTCCGATTATAGCGCCATCTATCCATAATTAGTAAAAATGTCTCGAATAAAAGTTGCATATTTTTTTGTAGAGAATCCAGATCTACAATAAAAATGTGTTTTATGCCATTCGATAGATTTTTCAAAATATTGAATACGTGTATTTTGCAGTATTTCGATCTGATTTTCGCGATATATCGCGGGATTCGTATTTAAAATTTTAAATTTACCCTCACCCCTCTCCGTGTTGGTTCGTGTCTGGTATCATTCAATAGATTTGTGAAAAATATTGAACACGTATTTTTTAGTTTTTTGATCCGACGTTCAGTTTGCGAAATATTTTTTGGTGAAATTTTGTGACTCACCCATTTCCTTTCGCCCCGCTCAAATCGTCAGATTTTTGAAATATACACTCTTTTGCATGTACTTAACTTACCTTATCTTAATCTGTCAATTTCGAGTTTTTCTAAGGATATATTTTTTTCCGGACCCCCTTAACGAACTCCCCTGTATTAAAAGCCAATATATAGTAGAGGTACATTTACAGGATACAACGTTTCTACCCATATGATAATTTGACGCGCTCGAGTAACTGCAGAAATCCCCGCTGTAGATCACTTATTAAACTTGAAACAGTTTTTCATGTGTGTTTGTTAATTGGCATTTTGAATTGACCATTTATTTATTACACGACGTAACATTTCTTTAAAAGTTTAATTGAGAGACAGCTTGTACTGTTAGAAACATTCCTTGTTTTAACCAATGTTAACAATCTAAACTACTTGACTCATCACAACTAAATGAACCTAATCAAACACTACATACACATACAAAGCAAATAATTGGAATTGATCAAAGACATATTCGGTAAATACCGAAGTAAGTCAAAGTCATGTTATAGTACAGTCATATCGCTAAAATATGCGTACCGAAGGTAACACCGAAATACTGACAACTAATGTTATTTTTCCTTTGCAGGAGATAGAATTATATTTTATTTGATATATTTGGAATGTATTATTATGCTCTGTATTTTCTCTCTGTTATGAGATTGATCAGCATCTCATTAATTCGATTAATTAATTAATTACTTTAATTGCTACTCATGAAAACAAAACCAAATTTAATAAAACTTTCCAATAAAAAATATTCTCAGGGCTAATTGATTTTAACGTATTACCTTTAGTTTGTGGCTTCTAGTATTTCTCGTTGCTTACTTTATCCAGGACAAAACAGGGAAAATAAATATACTCAAAATCATATAAATTGTATAACTATTATTTATTTTAAATCTAAGACTTTTCGTTAATAAACTGCTTTCTGGCTGCATCCCATATCTCCGGATTTTACAATATATAATCACGTAGAGACGACGAAAATAGGAGAAAGCAAATAGAGGACACTTAGGCCACGCATTTACCTTCTCTTCGTCTAGGAAAAGGACCGAAAGACAGTTTCTAAATACTCAAAAACTGAGTAAAATGAAAAAGATTAAAAAGGGGGGTTCAAGGCAGGTTTTGTTTATATTCGATTCAGAGTTGGACTACCATCTCCAAATAGCAACTATTTCAGCATCCTTATGCATCATCAGTGAAGTTTATGCAGTCACAACTCTGAAGGGAATACAAACATTCCGCCTCTTTTAAGGCAAAACATCGCGATGCAATAAACCCACCTTTTGAGACGCAATTCAGCGACATCTCTCGTATTACGAGGAAAACAACGAAAAATCCCAGATACAAAGTTTACTACTTTTTAAACAGCAGCCAGAAAGCAGTTTATTAACGAAAAGTCTTAGATTTAAAATATTGTTTATTATATTTTTATTTCAATTATTTTAATTGCTTAAAAAGTAGTAAACTTTGTATCTGGGGCTTTTCGTTGTTTTCCTCGTAATACGAGAGATGTCGCTGAATTGCGTCTCAAAAGGTGGGTTCATTGCATCGCGATGTTTTGCCTTAAAAGAGGCGGAATGTTTGTATTCCCTTCAGAGTTGTGACTGCATAAACTTCACTGATGATGCATAAGGATGCTGAAATAGTTGCTATATGGAGATGGTAGTCCAACTCTGAATCGAATATAAACAAAACCTGCCTTGAACCCTTTTTAATCTTTTTCATTTTACTCAGTTTTTGAGTATTTAGAAACTGTCTTTCGGTCCTTTTCCTAGACGAAGAGAAGGTAAATGCGTGGCCTAAGTGTCCTCTATTTGCTTTCTCCTATTTTCGTCGTCTCTACGTGATTATATTGTAAAATCCGGAGATATGGGATGCAGCCAGAAAGCAGTTTATTAACGAAAAGTCTTAGATTTAAAATATTGTTTATTATATTTTTATTTCAATTATTTTAATTGTTTAAAAAGTAGTAAACTTTGTATCTGGGGCTTTTCGTTGTTTTCCTCGTAATACGGGAGATGTCGCTGAATTGCGTCTCAAAAGGTGGGTTCATTGCATCGCGATGTTTTGCCTTAAAAGAGGCGGAATGTTTGTATTCCCTTCAGAGTTGTGACTGCATAAACTTCACTGATGATGCATAAGGATGCTGAAATAGTTGCTATATGGAGATGGTAGTCCAACTCTGAATCTAATATAAACAAAACCTACCTTGAACCCTTTTTAATATTATTTATTTATATATTATACCAAAAATATAAGATTAAAAATGTATGCTAAACTTTATTCTGTTGTAAAAATTTTCTTATCTAATAAAAAATTACTTTAATTCTACTATTTCCTTTTTTTTTAACCACAATTTATTCAAATAATTCGGTAGACTGTTCTTATTATTATAAAAAACAACAAAATTAAATTTTCACTTTTTAACTAGATTACTTATATCTACTATGAATTTATGATTAAATAAATTATGGTGTAAAACTGTTAAGTTGACAAAAAACAAATATGGTATGTAATATAAATCAACTCTCACCGTTCACAAATAATCTTCCTAACCTTTTCTATCTTCTTTACTTGTTCTCATGAATTGCGTTGTCCTCGGTTCTCCCACAACGTGCACCTCTGATGCTACGACTGTCTTTCTCCTTCAAACTGTTTCACATACAAAAACAGCACTCGCTCGAATTCTCTCCTCAATTAAATCTCTGACTTGATAAAAACAATATCAATCTTTATAATTCCAAAATTTCTTCTCTCAGCTCGATATCTCGTGCAAGTTGATATAAACCGGCTACTCGTTCGAGACAGAAACTGGAATCTATTCGGACACAATGAGTTTGTACTTCTCGACTTAATCACGATTTCGTCTCAAACACGAATCTGCTTCCACGGCCACCAAATTAACCACTTTACACAAAAATACTACTCTCGACAGGACTGGTTGCTTCCGATCTTAATTACACAGTGAATTATTTTCCCTCATCAATCCGAAAATCAACCACTCTATTCTCCCTCCATCGGTCCTCGCCAATTAACAAGCATTCTCCATACATCATATCCCTACTTTTTTTTCTTAAGACAAATAATATTGTGTAAAAATTTTATGTTTTGTCAATTTCCAGGAGATATTATAATTAAATTTTAGTTACATTCTAAAAAAACCCTCTATTCTAAACTAAACAAAATTGCTTACAATCGTTTCGTTCTACGAAACCATTTAGAAACATGGTGTATTGTCCATTCCAAAGCGGCACAATTAACTTTCTAAAACGACCGTATTCTAGTTCATTGTTTTGGAAATGTATTAATCCGTTCGTAGAAACTTTACCACTAAACTTTTACTATTCCACGAAACACTTCTTACGGCTAAATTACTTTATTTTCAAATTTTGGTCATATACAGGGCGATGAAAATTTAGGATCTTGTGGTCTTTGACACAAATTAATTCTCGAAATTTTTCCCATAAAATTATTTAACACTATATAATTATCCTAAATATTGTTTTGAAGCTATTTTCTTGTGAAATCTTTTTATAAATTACTTTTAATGGGAAATAAGCCACAATTTTACCAAAAAAATGATTTTATTATTAACGTTTCGACGCTTAAGTCGGGTGTCGTTGTCAAAATACAAAATAATACTCTAATAAAATAATAATCAGTATTATTTTGCATTTTGACAACGACACCCGACTTGGGCGTCGAAACGTTAATAAAATCATTTTTTTGATAAAATTAAACTTATTTAAACTTATTTATTTATTTACGGGTTTCCCCAATTTAAAAAAAAATATACATATATAAACAATAAGTAGAAGTAAAAGTAGTATTAGTAAAGTCCAGTAAAACACTAAAAAACTAGAAATAAAATTAAATGAATTAAATGAAAGTGTGACAGCATAAAACTGTAGTAAGTACATTACAATAAAACTAAATTTAACATACACACAATCCACGTTATGCAGTGACAATACATAATAATATAATATAAACTGACATTAATCAACTAACTACAGACAATAAAAAATTAACACATTACATAATACAAAAACATTATCCATGGCAAAAATTAACAAATCGACTGATAATATAATATTAAATATTAAACATAAGTGCTGACCGGAAAAATTGATTTTAGTCGGTTTTTAAATACTCGACTGGAAGAAGAGAATAAATCGATGTCCAAATCATTCAGGCGACTTAAAGTTCTATCTATTGGTGAGTTAAGACCATAGTTTGTTGAATGATGAGGTACATGGAACAAGTTATTATTTCTCAGATTATGATTTGGAATATTAAAGTTTATTAATTTTAATAAATCAGGACAATTGATTTCACTATTTAACAGTTTATAAATAAAAGCTAGATCATTTATAATTCTACGGTCTTTTAAGGAGTGCAAATTGAGATCACTACGGATGATGGTATAGTTGTGGTTTAGTTCAGTAACATTATATCCCAATCTGTATGCTGCAAATCTTAAAAACTTATTTTGAACTCTCTCGAGACAAACAACATGAACATTATAAAATGGTGACCAGACAATAGATGAGAATTCTAATATAGATATAACCAATGATAGTAAACAGCCTTTATTGTATTAAGGGAAAGATCAGCACAACTGCGAAGTATATAACCCAGTACTTTTGAAGCCTTTGCTGTCACATAGTTAATGTGATCCACAAACGTTAAGTTTTCATCGAATATTACTCCCAAATCCTTTACTGTTTTAACATAAGAGAGCGCTTTACTGTCGATGACATATGATGATTGATATTTTTTTGCAACTTTGTGGAAGCTAATGAAATGACATTTATTAATGTTTAAAAAGAGTCTGTTTTTGTTACACCACTCAACTAAATTATTGAGATCGTTTTGAAGGAGACTACAATCTTCATGATCTTTGATAGATCTGTAAATCTTCAAATCATCAGCAAATAGCAAGTACTTAGAGTGATTAAAACATTCACCTATGTCGTTAATAAATAGATTGAACAGAAGGGGCGAGCAATGAGCACCTTGTGGAACTCCAGATTTTATTTGTATTGCATCTGACATAAATGAACCCAGTTTGACTTTTTGTGTGCGACCTATTAAATAGCTATCAAACCACTTTAAAAGCTGATCGCTGAAACCATATGCCTTAAGTTTATGTAGCAGTAAGTAGTGGTCAATCCTATCAAAGGCTTTTGAAAAGTCTGTGTATACACAATCTACCTGACATTTTCTTTCCAGATCTCTGATAATAGATGTTTCATAAGATAGTAAGTTTGTAGTTGTGGATTTCTTGTGCATAAAGCCATGTTGATAATTATTTATTAATTGTTGACAAGTAAAACTAATATGGTTATAAATTAACTTATCAAGTAGTTTAGGAATGGTCGATTGTTTAGATATACCTCTGTAATTTTCTATATTTTCTCTTTCGCCAGATTTAAAAATTGGAATTAAATGGCTAGTTTTCCATTTATCAGGAAGAATGCCTAATTTCAATGATAAGTTATATAGAACAAACAATGGTTGAGTTAGACTGTAAGCACAGTTTTTCAAGAAAAAATCGGGAAGACCATCCGGTCCAGCTGTTACATTATTAGAAAGTTTTGACAAACCGTCAAAAATAACTTCGCTGTCAAAGAATCACACTTTATAGATGAATAATTATTAAATGTGTCATGATAACTTACATCCAGGGAAGAAACATAAACTTCAGAGAAGTAAACAGCAAAAAGTTCACTTATCTGATCACCATTCACAGCTTTTTTATCAGCTAGATACATATTATTAGGAACATCATATAGATTATTTTTTCGGCTAAAAAATCTCCAAAATGACCTGGGATCGGTATTAAAATTATTTTCAAGGTCTTTTTTGTAATTCACAAAACATTCTTTAGATAAAATATTACATTGACTACGTAACTTTGAAAATTCTATGTAATAACAGCGATTGCCAGTATTCTTGTAATTTTTGTGAGCTATTTTCTTTTGGATGATTAAATTTCTCAACTCATCATTGAACCACTTTGGGAAAGTTGATATCTTACTTTTCTTTTTGGGCACAAAAGATTTAATGCCATACTCAGAATATGATAGAAATTGTGTACTGCAGTATTTATGTCATTTAAATTTAAATACTTGTGCCTAAAATTATCCTAAATAAATATGTTTACTTTGTTTTTAACCTGTGTTTTAGTGAGTCTGTCGTCCTGAAAAGCTACCCGCCACACTTTAACTAAACGCTTATAATATACAAGTAGTAATTCAAGTCTATGAGTCTTTAATTATAACATATTTCGCACACCTCTCCATGACCTGTACTATAATCTAACTGCAAACGCAATCCAACGAGATCTGCCGTTACTATAACTGTCGGCATTTAGTCCTCTCTAACAATTATCCAACTTTTATTTAATAATCTGTCATTGCGTATTAGTCTTCAATAAATCAAAAGGTAGAGGCGGATTGGAACGCCGAATTGGCGATGCAATAATAACAGAGTGGCACGGGGTCACAAATCATACAATTCTATCTTGCCGACGAACGTTACAGCAGGTTATTTATGGGGAGATCTTTGGCCCATTCGGAACATCGGAGAAATTGATGGTCAGTAGATGAGTAGGTGAATTCTTTTAATCGTTTATTGTTCATAGAAGATGATTTATTTGGACTTTTAAAGATTGTTCTTCAACGTATACTACGAATGTATCTTTAGTGTACCTATTAGTACGGGATCCGAATAGGAGGTCGGCATGTACCGATCTGCTTACCGGATGAAACATATTTTTTATTAAATTTCATACATAGAAAAATATTTCTAGCATGGGTTTCCTATCAAAATCGTGTCATAGCTATCCTTAAGGGGGGCCTTAGGGGTTGAAATCAACATTTTAAGCACATTTTTGTGATTTTTTTTTTTGAAAGTACATATGAGAAAATAATTTTATTTTCAAATTAAATAAGCATATTAAGTATAATTGAAAGAATATTCAAAAAAAAATCAAGAAAAAATATTGAAAAATAAGTCAACGGTGGCAAATTTTAAAAGACACCTCAAAAACAATGAATTTTGTGGTGGACATCAGAACTTATCATTGGATCACGGTAGACAAAAAATTCAAAAAGGTTTCATTAGCTTTTGAGTTTCTCGAGGTAACGCTGTCAAGTTTCTTTCAGTTTTAATGATCTTTGCCTTTTTCGTATCACTCAGAAGTCAAAACAACAAAATTTTTTACAGAAAAAAGGGTGAAAATCAACATACAGTGGAACCCCGATAAGTCGGCCCCCACTAACCCGGAAGTCCGGCTAACCCGGACCGATTTTCTTCAGACAAAATAAACATTTTTTTCACTGTGGCTGAGTTTTTTACCAAGAAATAAACAATACTTTATACAACTGCACATATTTTAGATGTACTGTGCATATGTATTTCACGTTTTTGCAATTATAATGTATATTTATTTATTATTTATATGTATTTTATTAATTTTTCCATATTCTCCGGCTAACCCGGATTTTCGATAACCCGCATCGGTCGTGGTCCCGATTAATCCGACTTATCGAGGTTCCACTGTATTTATTACTGTTAAACAAAATATAAGCATAAAACAAAAAATATCTCGACAGCGTTACCTGAAAGAATATCTAAAGAAAATATGTACAAAATTCCAGGTGAGTTGGTCAAGTAGTTTTTGAATTACAATGTCTACAGGCTTTGAAAAAAGCAGTTTTGAGAAAACCGCTTTTAAAGTATTGTCAACTTTTATTTTAAATTTTTTTGTCTGTCAAATCGTAAAGTGATGCACACCGGAATATGTTTTTGAATCGCGGAGTAATTTACAAAAGAAAATGAGAACAGCTGTTGACCGTTTCTCACTACGCTCAAGTGCGATGGCGCGAAGATGCTGCAAAGCGAGTCGAAGGTAGGGAGATAGTGTTGAATATCCCTATCTTCGACTCGCTTTGCATCAGATTCGCGTCAGCACGCTTGAACGTAATGAACAACAGTCAACAGCTGTTTTCATTTTCTTTTGTAAATTACTCCGCGATACAAAAAGATATTCCATTTTACGATTTGACAGACAAAAAAAATTGAAAATAAAAGTTGACAATACTTTGAACGCTTTTTCCTGAAAACTGCTTTTTTCAAAGGCTGTAAACATTGTAACTCAAAAGCTAATTGACCGACCCACCTGGAATTTTGTATATATTTCCTTTAGACATTTCTTGAGGTAACGTTGTCGATATATTTTTTGTTTTATGCTTATTTCTTATTTAACAATAATAAATATGTTGATTTTCGCCCTTTTTTGTTCAAAAAATTTCGTTGTTTTGATTTCTGAGTGATACCAAAAAGTCAAAAATCATTATTACTAAAAAACTCGACAGATTTATCTCGATAAACATGTAAGCTAATAAAGTCTTTTTTAATTTTTTGTTTATCATGATCCAATGATAAATTCGGATGTCCACCGCAAAATCCATTTTGTTTTTCGATTTGTCTTTAAAAATTTGTCACTGTTGGCTTATTTTTCAATATTTTCCCTTGAATTTATTTGAATATTCTTTGGATTATACTAAACACGCTTATTTAATTTAAAAATAAAATTATTTTATCATATTTTCAAAAAAAAAACACAACAATATGTTTGAAATGTTGATTTCAACCCCGACAGCCCCCCCTTAAGGATTAGACCGGGCAGTATCGTCGCCCCCGCTAGCGAAATTATTCTGATTCGATTTTTTTGCACAAACTTACTCAAAAGGAGGTCCTTATAATATATCCACAGGGTGCCGGGCGGTGCCGTGGTCGAAAAATTGTTTAAACAATTTTTTTTAAAACAAATTCACAAAAATAATTTTTTCATTTCGAACAATTTTTTTTAAAATAATTTGAGTCATTCTGAGCAAAAAAGGTCTCTTGTTATTTTTTTCTAAAATTGATTGTTGTCGAGTTATATGCGATTAAAAATTTTAAAAATGCGAAAATGGCCATTTTCAAGGCTCGATTAATATCATATTTCAATAGGCATTAATAACTCGATTAAAAATTATTATAATGACATTAAAAAAGTGGTCAAATCAAGTTTCAAATCCCTTCTTCTAGGTCTTGAAGAGATTTTTGTAATTATTTTATTACAAAGCTGTTATTTTTAATAATTAACAATTAGCGGTATAGTCCAGGTGGTATCGTCGCCCCCGTTATTGAAATTATTCCGATTCGATTTGTTTGTACAAACTTACTCAAAAAGAGGTCCTTATAACATATCCACAGAGTGCCGGGCGGTGCCGTGGTCTAAAAATTGTTTAAACAATTTTTTTAAACAAATTCACAAAAATAATTTTTAACCTTCGAACAAATTTTTTTTAGATAATTTGGGACATTCTGAGTAAAAAAAGTCTCTTGTGATTTTCTTCTAAAATTGATTGTTGTCGAGTTATACGCGATTTAAAATTTAAAAAATGCGAAAATGGTCATATAACTCTATGGTAGGGGAGCAAAGTATGCTAAATGTGCAGTCACTCGAGCGCTTTGGGGACCTATTGGGTTATGATTATTAGGTCCTAAAACCAAAAAAAGTTAAGTAAAATTTTCCATTTTAGCGGGTGCTTGCTATTTTTTAATTTAATTTTCCATTTCCATTAATTGTTTTTTCCGATTATAGCGCCATCTATCCATAATTCGAAAAAAGGGTTCGAATAAAAGTTGCTTATTTTTATGCAGAAAATCCAAATCTGCAATAAAAAATGGGGGTTTCCATTTAAAATTTTAAAATAACCCCCCACCCCACCTCCCTGGGGGGTCGCGTTTGGTACCATTCAATATATTTTTAAAAAATATTAAATAAGTGTATTTTGCAGTTTTTCGATGTGATGTTTATGCTAAATATTGCGGGATTTGTATTTAAAATTTTAAATTTACCCCCACCCCTCTCTGTGAGGGGTCATGTTTGGTATTTTTCGATAGATTTTTGAAAAATATTGAACGTGCAGTTTTTACTTTTTCGATCTGACGTTCATTTCGCGAAATATTCGCTTTTTTCTTGTGAAACTTTGTGACTCACCAATTTCCTTACGCCCCGCTCAAATCGTCAGATTTTTTAAATATACACTGTTTTGCATGTACTTAACTTACCTTATCTTAATCTGACAATTTCGAGTATTTTTAAAGATAGATTTTTATTTTCGGGCCCCCCTAAACGAACTCCCCTGTGTTAAGAGCCAGTATATGGCAGAGGTACATCTGCAGGGTACCACGTTTCTCCCCATATGATAATCTGACGCGCTCGAGTAACTGCAAAAATCCCCGCTTGGGCTCCCCTACCACTACAACAATCAATTTTAGAGAAAAATTACAAGAGACCTTTTTTGCTCAGTATAACCCAAATTATCTAAAAAAAATCGTTCGCTATGAAAAAATTATTTTTGTGAATTTGTTTAAAAAAAATTGTTTAAACAAAAAATATTCGACCACGGCACCGCACGGCACCCTGTGCATGTGTTTAAAGGACCTCTTTTTGAGTAAGTTTGTGCAAAAAAATCGAATCGAAATAGTTTCGCTAACGGGGGCGACGATACAGTTGGACTATAGCGCTAATTGGCAATAATTAAAAATAGCAGCTTTGTAATAAAATAATGACAAAAATCTCTTCAGGACCTTGAAGAAAGGGTTTGAAACTTGATTTGGTCACTTTTGAATTTCATAATAATAATTTTTAATTCGAGTTATTAAAACGCCTTGAAAATGGCCATTTTCTCATTTTTCAAATTTTTAATCGCATATAACTCGACAACAATAAATTTTAGAGAAAAATGACAAGAGACCTTTTTTGCTCAGAATGATCCAAATTATCAAAAAATATTGTTCGAAATAAAAAAAATATTTTTGTGAATTTGTTTAAAAAAAATTATTTAAACAAATTTTCGACCACGGAACCGCCCGGCACCCTGTGGATTTGTTATAAGGACCTCTTTTTGAGTAAGTTTGTGCAAAAAAATCGAATCAGAATAATTTCGCTAGCGGGGGCGACGATACTGCCCGGTCTAGATAGCTATGCCACGATTTTGATAGGCCACCCATGCTGGTCGTGTTTGTCTATGTATGAAATTTAATAAAAAAAAATGTTTAATCCGGCAAGCAGATGGGTACATTTCGACCTCCTATTCGGATCTTAGACTATATTGGGGACTTCGACATGTTTTACTAACAAGCATCCTTATTACAGGCGAGGGATATAAAGCACTGAAATCGCCTAAACCTCTAACTTTTTTAAAGTAAGACGTAAACCTTCTGCATTCGCTTCGGGAGAGCTTAAGGGAAATTGTTGATTACTTGGCATAAGGGACAAATGAAAATTGCATTGTTGTAGGCGGAAAATGCATTTAAGTGCATCTCAAAGTGTTAAAAAAATAAATATTCACAACTCGGAAACTAATCCTGGAAATGTGTTCCATTTTCTTACTACTCGGGGGTTTTTGAGGTCGCTGAACACGAATATCGAGTAAGCGGAAACTCTAAGAAGTACCTGGTGCCTGGTATTCCGGTATCCACGTCATATCCTGGGGTTTTATGAAAATTCGTTAAGAAATTGAAGAGTGAGTAATAGTAACAGTAGGTAAGTTATGAGTTTTAACGATTTTTATAACGAATATTCAAAAAGCTCCAGGAGATGATGTAGATGCAGAGCTCCAGGTACCTCGTACAGCATCTTCGCCGTAATATTTAACCTGGCTTATTGTTAAAGTTCAGGTTTTATTATTATCAACATTGTTAAAAACTATTTTTAATTAAACTCTCGAGATAAACATTAAGTTCAGTTATCATTCTTTTGTTCCTTCACAATCCCATCCACGAATCTGCTCATTAAGCTAATTATTCAGGTCGGTTTGAATACCCATCGTCCCGTAATTATTAGCCTCATCTCTTTGCAAGTGACAAATATTTGCCTGCAGAATATTTCTCTGCTTAACGGATATAGCGGACCTATGAGATTCCAAAAACGGTACAAATTACAATCGGAGAAGATAATGAGAAGGAAGTCGAGTAACCTTGCTGCAATTATTCGTGATTTTATTGAGGAAGCTTTTATTTTTCTTACTACTCTTGGGCAAAAATTTAATAATTTAAGGTTTTTTATATTTTACAGTTTCTGAAAGAGTTTAAATTCATAGTTTGAAATATAGGTGGGGGAGCCCAAGCGGGGATTTTTGCAGTTACTCGTGTAGGTACCCTGTAAGTGTACTACTACCATATATGGCCTCTTAATACAGAGGAGTTCGTTAAGGGTGGTCCTAAAAAAATCTACCTTCATAAATACTCGAAATCGTCAGATTAAGATAAGGTTCGTTAAGTACATGCAGAAAAAGTATATTTCATAAATCTGACGATTTGAACGGAGCGTAAGGAAATGGATGAGTCACAAAATTTCACAAAAGAAGCGAATATTTCGCGAAATCGTTGATTGAAATATTAATATACCTCAATCAACGACGAAATGAACGTCAGATCGAAAAACTAAAAAATACGTGTTCAATATTTTTTAAAAATCTATCGAATGACATCAAACACTACCAACCACGGAGGTGGGGCGGGGGGACTTTAAAATATTAACCCGGGAGTAGTCGCGCCGTTAGAAAAAATCATATCAAAACATAACTTTTCATTCGTAAGGAAGATTGTAGTAATGCGTAGGTATTTAAAAAAATATATTTTTTTAATTTTTTTTTGTGGAATTTATGGCTTTGGTGAAAACCAATTACCTTTAAGATTTTTAGGAATAAATATTTTTAAAATAACAAGTAAATAAAAATATTAAAAATAAAAATTTGTTTTAAATTTGTATTTATTTGTATTCATAGATTTAATCTAACGCGCGACTGCTTATGTGACAGAAGAGGGCGCGACTGTTCCCAGGTTTAATAGGCGCCCCCATTTTTTATTGCATATTTGGATTCCTTAGGTAAAAGCGTTGATTAATGTATGGGGGGTATTTCAATCAACGGTAGAAGTAAGCAAATTTTATTCGGTACTTTTTTCGAATTATCGATAGATGGGGCTATAATCGGAAAAATCATTGTAGGAAATGGAAAATTAAATTAAAAAATGGAAAATCCCCACTAAAATGGGGGGACTTAACTTTTTTTTGGTCTTAGGACCTACTTTTTGCAACCCAATAGGTCCCCATAATGCTTGAGTAACTGCAAAATCATACTTGCCTCATTTACTATAACTGATATTTTACAGACACAATTAGACATTGATTAAAAAAAAGAGTCTAGATATATAATATATTTTTGTGCTCTTAAAGTAGTAATAGTTCTGTAATACTGTAAGGTCTGGTAAATTCTTTTGGTAATGGTAATTCAGGTTTGTTTTTTCTGAACTAATTACAGTCAAGCTGTTAGGTTACAGTATCCATTATTCAACCAAAGTTCTTGACTTAAACCAATTATTGTCAATCGTCAAATTACGAATAGTTCGAATATTATCAGTAAGCAGTAAGATATGCTGTCCACCATACAATTTCATTTGACGTGTACATTATGTACATATTATACGAAGATGTGCCAAATAAAGCATATATTTTTGTTCCGTGGGTATTTAGTTTGGATGGTAAAGTATTGACGAAAGCTAAATCTACCTCTAAAACCTGGTAATATTTCATCAATAGTTATACATTTAGAATGGTTTTAACTGGTAAATAATATAAATTAGAAGAATTAGAAAGATTTCAGTAACTAAGTACGACATTCACCAGGTGACCAAATATGAAGAAAGTCGTCCAAGCGAACATATTAGCTGGTAATCGTTGAATCTTTGCTCCAAACAAATTGTTAAGAAGTAAAAGCATATTTAGAAGGGCTAAGATAAGCATATACATATAAGACAGTGACAAGACATAGCATTATATTCTAGTAAAACATGGGCGATGATCAAATCCGAACAAGTCGTGCTCTAAGCGTGGGCAAGAAAATTCCCCAGGAAAATATTTGGAGGAAAGCTATGAACTGGACTGTGGACAAAAAGACAAAATAATCATCATAATTCTCTTTGCCTTACCCCTATGCGAGGTCGGCTTCCCTGATTGCATTTATCCACACAATTCTATCTCGGGCCATATCAATATTAATCCCCTTTACCAACATGTCCTGCCTAATCGTCTTTGGTCTTCCTCTCCTACTCTTACCAGGAATTTGCAATTCAGCAATTCTTCGTATTGTGTGATTAACGTATCGACGTTGAACATGATCAAACCATCTTAACCTATGCACTCTCACTTTGGGATTAATTGGTGCCACATCTAGACTTCCCCTAATCCTAATATACTCATTTCTAATTTTATCTTTCTTTGCCAGTCTACTCATCCATCTAAAATCTAAGCATTCTCATTTCCGCCACATGCATTCGTTGTTCGTCTTTATTTTTCACTGTCCAACATTCAGTTCCTTCTTATATATCATAGCCGGTCTTATGACTGATTTTCCCTTTAGCTTCATTGGAATTTTTCTGTCACACAACACATCACTCGCTTTTTTCCACTTTATCCATCCAGCCCTAATTCTACTGCATGCATCTCAATCTATTTCCCCATTACTCTGTAATACCAATCACAGGTCATAGGTACTTAAAACTATTGCTTTTCACAATAATTTCACCATCCAAAGCTACCATTTTATTTGTAGTAACACCATCTTTAATGATTAAAGGAAAATATTTGGAGGAAAGCTATGGACTAGACTGTGGACAAAAGACAAAATAATAGTCTTACGAATTTTTAAGATATTGCGTTTTTTCACATTGGTGAACTTTTTTTAAAAAATTAAATCACATACGTATTATTAAAATAACAGGCAAATATCTTAACACACCGGTGAGTAAAAAGGCGTATAATATATTGAGTAATCAGTAAATCTTACGATTTATCATTGTTAAACCATTGTTTAATCCAAGGAAAGTGAAAATTATTGCAAACTCCAATCCTCATATATTTGCTACACTATAATAATAATAATACTTAAGAATATAAAGAATTCTGTAATAAAATAATAAATATTCTACCATTGATACAATAAAAATAGCGGATCCATGAGACTATAGCTTTGGAACGGTAAAAGCAGACAAGGTTACCAACCTAAGAAGAATAAAAATGGGTATATTTTCATTTGTTTAACTATCAGAAAGTAAAATATTACTAGAGATGCGGCAACCGCATACTCGAAATAATCTATTAACAATACCTATATAAACAATACATATATATCTGTAATTAAGAAGAACTCATAACCTCATCAATAACAACATTATGGAATATCGAAGTTTTACGGGATAATGAAACAAAGTAGACACTTCAAAATGCTATACAAATAGCGCTAACACAGAAAGAGGATTATAACAACATACATAGACTAAACTTAGAAAAATGGAAACGTAACTTTGACAAGCGTATCAGATGAAATACTATAAATACTTTAGGGAGAGTTTTATATACTGGAACACTGAAATACTTTTAGGACAAAAACAGAACCGCAAAAAATGGTTCGATAACGATTGCTTGAAATCCATAACACGAAGAAACGTGACTAGAAGGGACATGCTACAAAATCCCTGGCACAACAAGAGTGAAAGGTATAAACAGACAAACCCGGATTACCAGGAAAAATAATCAGAAAAATAAAGACAATTTTTTAATGGAGTTTCAGAGATCAATTCGGGTACCAAACAAGAGTAGGAAACTTCCTTTAAAACTACAGCAGATAGTCAATTTTATACTGATGTGTATGGAAGAGTTACGATGTAAGGTAATAACAGTACTCGGAGACATTCAAAATAAACAATGGACTAAAGTAGGGAGTTGTACCTTTACCATAACGCTTCAACGTAGCTCTGGAACACATAGTTAGAAGTGCAAAAAAATCCTACTACAGTATTTGATCGAGAAGGACCATATTTACTGTTGGTATTTTTTGCAGACAATATCCATCTAATAGTAAACACCAAATTAAAGATGAAGGAGACTTTCGTGAGGTTCGCAAAGAAGAGGTTTAAGGTTAAAAGAGTAAAAGGTTTCGAGAGGTAAGCAAAGCAGATGTGGCTACTAGTCAATGAAAGGAAAACCAAATTTATGTATCCTCCTCCTCCTCAGTCGTTTCCTCATTGCTGAGGGTCGTGATTCCCTATGATACGAGCAACTATATCTTTCCATCGGCTTCTGCCCTGAGCTTCCCTCATGGATTCAGAGAATGTTTTTCCACTGGCTTTCTGTACTTGATCCGTCCATCGAGTAGGTGAGCGACCTCTACTTCTGCGCCCTTCAACGTTTCCCGAAATTATAGGTCTCTCAAGATTATCATCACTTCTTCTTGCAATATGGCCGAAAAATTTTAAGACGGTGGAGAGGCAAATAGAGTAAAGTCGAGTCTGAATGTTAAGCTCTTGAAGGATTGAGTGATTTTTTCTGTGTTCCGTCCATGAGATCCGAAGCATTCTTCTCCAGCACCACATTTCAAAGGCGTCAATCCTTTTTATGTCGTCCCATTGCATTGTCCATGTTTCAGATCCGTAATTAAATATGGGAAAAATTAAGGCACGTACTAATCTTATTTTGGTGTTCTTCGACAAGGAGCGATCTTTTCAGATTTTCGATAATCAACTCATAGCGTTTTTGACCATGCCTATTCTCCTACGTATTTCTATTTCACAAGATCCTGTATTACTGATGTAGGATCCTAGATATTGAACTCGTTAACCACTTCAAATTGGTCTAAGGCTCCTGTTGTCTGAAGTGAATTTGAATAATCTACTATTATAATTTTTGTTTTTTGTTTATTGATCTTGAGACCACATCTATTGCTTTCGGCTTCCACTAGCTGCAGCAGGCTGGAAATTTTTTCTTCGGATGCAGTTATTAATGTTGTATCATCAGCATATCTGAGATTTGAGATCTTTCCTGCGATAGAAGTACCGCCATTCCATTTGTTGAGTGCTCTTCTCATTATATATTCCCCACAGAAATTAAAAAGACTTCCAGATAGAATACGTCCTTGTCGGACTCCTCTACCTATTTTAAAAGGATCGGACTTATGGTTTTCAATTCTTATTCTGGTTTCACTACTCTCATATAGGCTTTTCACCAGAGCTGACAGATGATCAGGAACCCCCATCTCATGTAGAACTTTCCACAAAACTGTCCAGTCTACACAGTCAAATGCCCTCTGATAATCCAGAAAACAGGTGATCATCGGAATTTTGAATTCTCGTGCTTTCTCAATGAGTTGTCGCATATTAAGAATTTCCTCTCTTGTGCCTTTACCCTTCACGAATCCTGCCTGTTATTGTGGTATTTGTCTATCCAGGTATATCTGCATGCGACACTTGATGATTCTCAACAGAATTTTACTCAATTTATGTATATGAGCCGCAATAATAAAACAGAGACAGGATCGGTCAGAACATCACCATCGATGACTTAAACTTTTAGCTCGTTAGAGAATTTAACTATTTTGAAACAATATTAACTGAAGCCAATAACGGATCACAAGAAATAAACAATAGGATAGAAGCCGGCAACTAATACCTTTATGCCCTTCAAAACCTTATGAAATCGAAACAACTAACAAGCTAAGGTAGCGAAACGTGAACGTAGCAAAAGCTAACGACGAGCGACTAGGTGTCTGGTCGCTGTTCTATTCTTCCGAAAGAAAAAACTTAAAGAACATCTTTGGGTCTATTCTTGATGGAGCAGCAGGACAATCTTGGACAAGAACTAAAGAAGAACTCGAAGTACTATATCCAGACGCTAACATAACGAAAGAAATACAGTCCAGAAAACTCCAGTAGACAGGAAACCTCAGAAGACATTCTGAAGAAATAATAGTAAAGCTGGTATATGAAGATATCCCAACTAGAAGAAGACCAAGTGGACTACCTCGACTCCGATGGCGAGATAATATGATGGGAGACCCTAGCTATGGGTGTGGATAATTAGATGGCTAAAACTCACGAACCCTTATTCTTTTCACCGAAAAGTAGCGCCCTCTTAGTCAGTTTCACTTCTGTCTTCAGAAGATCGTAGGGAGTTCGACCTCTAGGTTTAGTAGAACTCCGTGAAACCTCCCTTAATTCAATGTCTTTCAAGTAATTCCCATGATCGGGAACATTTCACGCTCATCATTACTACCTATATACATCCATCTCTAACCAGTTCTGTTGAGTTTATTTTCGTTTGTTTACCCATTAGAAAATAATCCCAACATAACGTAATGTCGCTACATTATTTAATGACCGAGTTTATTATTAAATTTATTATTTGATGTAGTAGAGGCATTAGACAACGGCAACGGCTGATTTTGACCATGTAATTTAGTTAATTTACGGTTTATTTAATGTTCCACGGTGTCATCGCTTGTTAAATAAACCACTATAATTCTATTGTATTTAAAATAAAACAGGCAGTAATAATAATCCGTGGATTAAAATGTACAGAATTAATAATACTTAATATTTATTAATATAATTTCTGTAGTAGATTTCTGCATTTTTTAATATAATTTTTGTAGCAACGTAAACATTCTCATATAAGGCAAAATTAATTAAACAATATTTATTAGGGGAGTGCATATTTCACTTCGGAAAAAATCAAACAAGATAGAACTTTTTGTAATTTCATTAAGAAATGTTTAATAAGCAACATATCAAAAAGTTCTACTCGAGAAGTGGGTGCTTCATTTTTTATTAAACAAATGAACTACGAAGTTTGGTGTTTTTTAAATAATTCCGAAAATATAAATTTTAGAACAAAACTGACTTGGCCATTAAAAAATTCAGAAAATTTTACAAAAAAACCTTATATAAAGAATTTTCTAAAATGAAATCTGTATCTTCTATAATTTTTTATTTATAACGCTAAAGCCACCCTTCTCACAAACATTGGCGCACTGTAAACTAGCGTACGGCGAAGTGCACGGTTGAGTTATTGTAATGTAATTCTTTAACTAATGGATCAAATGAAATTTTACAAATTGAACCTAAAAGAAGAATAATTAAGCTATCTTATGGTTATAATAAAAAGAGATAAAATGTATGGGCATAAGTACGGTGGGGGCGGAAATTGGGCCTTACATGAATTTTGTTTAAAAATGATTTAAAAATGTGTAACTTATACAATTTTTCTTATAAAACCCTCAATTTTGCACAACTTACCTCTTAAGCATAGTGCTAAATGATGTTTCATTCAAAAAAAATCTCAAAAATTTAATTCAAATGATACGACGTCTTAAAAAATGTAATTTTTTAAATCTTCGTAGTTTTATAAAATTACCACCATTTTAAGACGGTATTACTCAAGTTTAACCAGATATATTACAGTGTTATAAGTGACTTTTTAAAGCTTAGGATGCAACCTTTAAAATGCACTAAATTATTTTACTTTAGAAATGAAATAGACTATTTCTTTTTGAGAAAATTAAGAAAGATAACAAAAATGTAATAAAAAAAACCGAAAATTACCAGCTAAAAAAATGTTTATATAAAGTGACCAAAACTTTTTTCTGTAAAACTTACCCAAAATAAATTTAATAATAAACTTCAACAATAATAAATGTTCAGCAAAAAAAATTTTTTTGGCTCTTATACAGTATGTCTGCGTAACTTGGAAACTATTGATAACTTTTTTTATAAGTTTTACGAAAAAAAGTTATTCTCTATAAAATACTCTGCATCGTATATAATCTAAGATGCAATCATCAAATATCAAATTTAATGAATTTTATACGAGGTATGTCAAAAAATATGCATTTCACCCAAGAGTAAAGTATCGTTAAATTTCAAAATATCGAAAATTGTTATTAAGAAAAGTTTTTTGGAATTAAAAACTTTGTTTTAGTGTTCAATTACATCCTTCTAATTAAAATATTGTGAATAACAAAAGTAAACTTAACTCTTAAGATGACACAGTAGCGATCAGTAGGTAGCCAAAATGCGTTCCAAGATTGCGGCTTTAATTTTGAATATTTTTTCGAGATATTTGGCACACGTACTCGTAATATAATAACGAATGGCGGTACGAAGCCCAATTTGAAAAATATAATAATTTATGGAAATTACGCTGTAATTAAATACAATATTAAAAAAACGAGCCTGTACCGCCATTAAGAAGAACAAAAAAATATACTTTCTTCAAATAAACTTTTTTATCCGATGCCTAGATTTTGTGTCATTTTGGAACTACTAATGAAATAAAAAATTTTAGTAGTTCTAAAATGACACAAAATCTAGGCATCGGATAAAAAAGTTTATTAGGAGAAAGTGTATTTTTTTGTTCTTCTTAATGGCGGTACAGGCTCGTTTTTTTTTAATATTGTATTTAATTACAGAGTAATTTCCACATATTAATATATTTTTCAAATTGGGCTCTGTACCGCCATTCTTTATTATATTACGAATACGTGTGCCAAATATCTCGAAAAAATATTCAAAATTACAGCCGCAATCTTGGAACGCGTTTTCGCTACCTGTTGATCGCTACTGTTTCCTCTTAAGAAAAATTAATATTTTTTACATGCCTCGTATAAAATTAAAAAAGTTTAATATCTGATGGTTGTATCTTAGATTTTATACCAGGGAGAGCATTTTATGAAGAATAACTTTTTTTCGTAAAAGTGATAATAAAATAGTTATCATAATTGTAATAAAATGATGATGAGTATCCGTAATTTGAGAAACAATTGAAAAAATTTTTCGATTAGAATAATGTACTTGTATATTTAAACATAGTTTTTAATTTCAAACAACTTTTCATACATTTTTTATATTCTGAAATATGAAGGTATTTTACTCTTCAACGAAATTCTTATTTTTGACATAACTCGTATAAAATTGACAAAATTTGATATCTGATGGTTGAGTTTTATATTTTTGACTATCCAGAGCATTTTATGAAGAATAACTTTTTTTCGTAAAATTGATAATAAAAAAGTTTTCCATGTGGTTCCTAGCTACGCAGACATACTGTATAAGAGCTTCTGTATAAGAATTTTCAAATTGCAATGCCATATTCGGATTCAGCATAATCAAAAACATAATAAAAACATATTTGGTCAAAGTAAAATGATGAAATTAGCGATATTTTTAAAATTATTAATACAAAACAATTTTTATTGTTTAAACAATTAATAAACAATTAGCGGCCAAATCCGCGAGTAGAACTTTTTATTTTAACACGTATATAAACTAACAAAAAAAGTTTTAGAAAAATATAAGCTTGTTTGAATTTTTCCGAAACAATGCATATTTTCGTTTTAATTGCACTCCCCTATATTACATTAGTACGTTATGTAACTAGATTTATCAAAAACTGCGAATGTATCACACTTGCTACAATATGAAATAGTAATAGGTACTCTACATCGTAAAAATTATGATTATTTTATATACAGTATGTCCCTGTAAGTTGTATCCATATGGAAAACTTTTTTATTATTAATTTTACGAAAAAAAAGTTATTCTTCATAAAAAGCTCTGCATGGTCCAAAACCATAGATTCAACCATCAGATATAAAATTTTATGAATATTATACGAGGTATGTCAAAAAGTTTGAATTTCACTCAAGAGTAAAGTAGCTTTATTTTTCACAATATTGAAAATTGCTATTAGGAAAAGTTGTTTGGAATTAAAAACTATATTCTAATATGCAATTACATCCTTCTAATTAAAAATTTTTTTTTTTTTTGAAAAATTATGGATAACTATAATTATGTTCAGTAATTTTAATTCTAACAACTCTTTTATTATTAATTTTACGAAAAAAGTTATTCTTAATAAAAAGTTCTACATGGTCTAAAATACTCTAAAACCTAAAATACAACCATCTTATACGAGGTATGTCAAAAAAGATAAATTTAGATCAAAAGTAAAGTACCTTTATAGTTCAAAATATTTCAATAGGAAGGATGTAATTACATAATGAAACATGGTTTTTAATTCCTAATAACTTTTCATAATAACAATTTTCGATATTGTGAAAAAGAAAGGTATTTTACTCTTGAGCCAAATTCATATTTTTTGACATACCTTGTATAAAATTGATAAAATTTGACATACGTTGGTTGTATTTTAGGTTTCAGACCATGCCGAACTTTTGATTAAGAATCATTTTTTTTTCGTAAAATTAATAATAAAAGAGTTATCAGAATTGAAATAACTTAAATTATTGTTAGTTATCCATAATTTTTCAAAAAAAAAAATTTCAATTAGAAGGATGTAATTGCATATTAGAATATAGTTTTTAATTCCAAACAACTTTTCATAATAGCAATTTTCAATATTGTGAAAAATAAAGCTACTTTACTCTTGAGTGAAATTCAAACTTTTTGACATACCTCGTATAATATTCATAAAATTTTATATCTGATGGTTGAATCTTAGGTTTTGGACCATGCAGAGCTTTTTATGAAGAATAACTTTATTTCGTAAAATTAATAATAAAAAAGTTTTCCATATGGATACAACTTACAGGGACATACTGTATAATTGTTTACATATTATTAAAATTATTGATTAGTGATGTAACTTCTAAAAAAAATATTTGTCTTTAGTTACATACAGGTATACAACACATTTAGAGTATTTGAAGTTGGCATCTGCATCGTTGTCGAGGGTGCTCATGTACCAGAAAGTCAGCGACATCATCAGTCCGCGTATTTGAAGGTCGTACATGGACAGCTGGACCTAGATGCTTGAACCCTCTTGGCTTGAAATCCTACTTCTATGTCACTTGACCGTCCTCTGCTTTTATTTGAGGGTGATCTAATCACATATAGACATTTTGTAACCCCCGCTAAGAATTCCCACAAATGCATGTCTGTAGGACCTCCTGTCTATTCCAATGCCTTGCAATAGAGCACCCATGCATTTATGCTTGCCAGATCAAGTAAATTGCAGAAAATTCTGAAGTGCCATTTCTTATGGGTATATGAGGAAAATTGAACTTTTACCTACGTGGCTATCAAGGAGCTCTACTCCTCTCATATATCTATTATAGATTTTAGTCATATTAAGACACTATACTAAATTTAAATTCAAGATGCAATAGAAGTAAACAAACCAAGAAAGGTTAAATGCTACTAGGAGCACTCCGGAATCATAATTTACAATGTATAAACTTTGGAAATCATGATTTGGTATTTACAATGTATATACATTGAATATTATGATTTGGGAGTGCTTCTAGTAGCATTTAACGTGTCTTGGTTTGTTTATTTCTACTGCATCTTGATTGTAAATTTGGTATATTTTAATACTTCTTTCCTGCTGTTCCTTTCTGTTCCATATAAACGTATTGACCAAACATAGCAAAGAAAACGACATCTAGGGCTTATACTAGGGTTAAAAAATAAGCTTTTTATTTTGATAAAGCCTTATCTGTCTAACTGTAATCTCGCTTTTACTTCTTGTTTATAATCAAGTTGATTGTTGAACCAGAAGCCAAGATATTTGTATTGGTCTACGTATTCAAGTTGTTGGTGGTTCTCATATATTGGAAGGGGTAAATTTTTGTTCTTGGATATTTTCATAAGTTTTCGCAGTATGTATTAATCTTCATTCCCATTTTCCCACAACTTTCAGTGACCCTATTTAACAATTTCTGGAGGCTATGGTCTGAATGCGAAGAGAGAATACAAGACACACAGTTTGGATTCATGAAAGGCGTATGTACAAGAGGTGCACTGTTTAGTCTACAGGTATTATTTCAAAGATGCAGAAATATGACTTGCGATATTTATACCTGCCTTGTGGACTAGCAAAAAGCATTTGATACAGTGCAACACCGAAAAATGATGGGTGTTCTAACAAAAGCCCAAATGGATGATAAATACCGGAGTATAATATAAAATTTATACTGGAACCAATCAGACATAATAAGAACGAATCTTAGAGGTGAACCAACGGAAGCGATCAGATTCTACGTGGCGTTAGACAAGGTTGTATACTTTTACCTATATTATTTAACCTATATTCAGAGGAAATACTTCTAAATGGAGAATGCCTAAACAACATCCGCTATGCTGACGACACCGTTATTTTTGCAGACCGTTTGAACAGTCTACAGCAACTAATAAACAAAGTAAATGAAGTAAGTGAAAGATATGGACTTCAAGTAAATATATCAACTACTTAACAATAATACACCAGTGGACCGAGTAAAACAGTATACTTATCTTGGAACAATAGTAAACGAACAATGGGATCACTCACAAGAAATAAAATGTAGAGTAGAGAAGGCTAGGAGTGCATTCAATAACATGGCCAAACTTTTTAAAAGCCACAATCTTAATCTGAAGTAAGGCTCCTACGATGTTATATCTTCTCAATATTGTATTACGGAGTTGAATCATGGACACTCACTGAAGCAATGGAAAAAAAACTTGAAGCCTTCGAGATGTGGCTATACAGACGAATTCTAAGGATATCATGGACGGGCAAGATAACCAACGAGACCGTATGACGAAAAGTGGGGAAAGAAAGAGAGGTGATGTATACTATTAAAAGGAGAAAGTTAGAATATCTCGGACACATAATGAGAAACGGCACTAAATACAGATTACTGAAGGTAATCCTTCAAGGTAAAGTATTCGGAAAGCGAGGAATTGGGAGAAGAAGATTATCATGGTTAAAGAACCTGAGGAAATGGTTCTCCACAACAACAACTAATCTATTTAAAGCATCAGAATAATGTAATTAATTAAAGAGTGCCTTAAATTGCTTTTGTATATACCAACTTCATTGCATGTACTAACAACTAATGTTCTCTATAGTGTCGACTGGCAGTCAGAATTACAGATAACACCCTATCTCTAATTTAAAAATTTACTAACTTTAAAGTATCATTTGCTGAATAACTCAGAAAACAGGAGAGAAAGTGAGGTGACTTTAAACGTAGTCGTATGGTATATATAGATCTATAGATGATACTGAATATTTCTCTGGTGTTCAAATTTCGAGAATTTGTTGGAGATAAAGGAAATGATAATATGTATTAGGTAGCACTTCATTGAATATTTTACATAGTCAATATTCATTTGTAATTAGAAATCTGGGTTGAAAGTAAACACCGCATTTGTTCAAAATCTAGCAAACACTCAAGAACACAATTTTAACTTCTAATTATTGTTGCTTATTGCATGCTTTACGTCAACTCCCACTGACTAAAAACTCCAACTGTCCTCAAGAGAGACTACCCATTCTTTGAAAATCTGAAAAGAATGTAAAAAAGAAATTTGGAGTAAGACTATTTAGGGAAAAGTATCTTCTTCTTACTGTGCAGCCTCTTTTCAAAGGTTGGCAGTCTAAATGGCAATTGTAGCTTTGGAAACTGCTGGACGAGATATTTCTGCGGATGAACATTCAAACCATCTCCTCAGGTCTTACAAATGTACGTTAATTGATGTCTTTGAAAATATTAAAATTTTAGTTTTGGAAACGTTTAGATGTAAACCAAACATTTCGCTATGACGAATTACCACATTTATTATATTTTGTAGTTCTTGTGAGTTGCTTGATATTAGGACGGTATCATCAGTGTACCTGATGTTGTTTATGCTGGTTCCGTTAATCTTGATTCCATATTCGACCTCGTCCAATGCTTCTCTTAGAAAAATGTCAGAATGCTATAATAGAATGACATAAAAGTATACAGTGCTAGTCAAAAGTCCGTACCCCCCTCGTATCTTTTGAACGGTTATACTTATAATAGTGAAATTTGGAGCGAGGAAATAAACGGATTTAGGCGTCTTAACTAGTTATGACAGGTGACGTAATAATGACAGATGACGTTGCAGCGCCACCATGACAGATAATTTTAAATGGGACCTTATGGCAAGTGATACCTCGTTTGAAAGGTATTGAAAATACCTATTCAGTCATACTAATTTTGTTTGAGTTTAAGCTAAGTTTGATGAATAAATGAAATAATAGAAAATTGTAGTTTCGCATTTTAATTAATAAAAATTCAAACCTCCGCCTATGATTACTTGTCAAAAGGGTTGACGTTGACGTAAAAACTATTAGAGAACTGAAAAACTGAACTTTTTTGACAAAAAAAAGACATAGGCGGACATTTGAATTTTTATTAATTAAATGCGAAACTACAATTTTATATTTATTTCATTTATTCACCAAAATCAAAATCAATTTATATCCAAAAAAATTAGTATGGCTGATAGGTATTTTCAATACCTTTCAAACGAGGTATCACTTGCCATAAGGTCTCATTTAAAATTATCTGTCATGGTGGCGCTGCAACGTCATCTGTCACTATTACGTCACCGGTCATGACTAGTTAAGACGCCTACATCCGTTTATTTCCTCCCTCCAAATTTCACTATTATAAGTATAACCGTTCAAAAGATACGAGGGGGGGTACGGACTTTTGACTAGCACTCTATAAAAGTACAATATAACTTTTGCTGTTGTTTACATAAAAATAAAAAAAAGAAATTAAATGCCAGTTACAAAATGCTATTAAGTATTTGGTCTGAAACATCTTCATTGCCACTGACGTAAAAAAATGGTCTTTGTTAAACTGCTGCCTACTACATTCTTCATGGGTCGATTTGCAGCAATTGAAAAATAAAAACTACTTAGTCTTTTAACTTAATAACAATAGCAAATGAATAGTCTTTACAGCCTTTTGCGTTAATGACTCGTTTCTATTGTACTTACGCCAACATTGAATCCTTCAGCTCGTACCTCGGGTACCACCGTGAGACCTGGGCATTGAAGTAGTTGCAAAGTCGAACCGTGAATTGTTCTCGGGTCACTAATGTCAATGTATGCACCTCGTGATATGCAATTTCTGTATTATATCATATGATTATGCGCTGAGTCGTTCCTTCTCTCTCATCAGATAGTGTTCAGTAAAATAAGACCGGTACTTTTGTTACTAGAAAATGTTCAATTAAGCGAACAGTCGATAAGTAGTTTTGAATACGCATTATCAGGAGCGATTTTAGTTCAGGGAAGCTAATTTTCTTTTTTAAAAGTACTTTGCTGTTGTCCTTTGAAATTGTCGTACTGGTAGAACGTTCTTAATTATAAGGAAGTACAAAACTCAAAGAGGTACCTACCACAAAAAATGTATATTAATAAAAGGTCATAAAAGGACGCGTTTCGGCTCTTCACGAGCCATCATCAGCTTTAAAATACAGGAGCAAAGACGAAAACTGTCCTACAATGTAAAATGGAAATTTTAAACATGTGGTGATAACGCCCACCTCAGCAAAAGAACTTACCAGACCAGAAAGGAGGAAGAATCTACTAGATTACATTATTTAAGGTTCTATAGGCTTCATTATTTAAAGTTTTAAGTACTGTATTAGACATTAAGTTATATATGAATATAAAAATTCATTAGAAAGATTTTTATGACTTCCACGTTGAGAGGAACCATCTTGCGAACAGATCAGGTGCAAGGAACTTTTTCAAGGAAGTACGCAACTTCCCGAGTAGCTGATCTTGTACATCTTCAATCACCAATTCGACGGGCAACAGGTATCATTTGAAAGAGGTATAGACTCCAATTTTTTGGCAAAATTATCTCCAAACATAGTTTCTACAATTTGAATTGCAGCTCAATTTGCAAAATAAGCTCTTCACCATTTATAGTGTGAGGCTTTTTAGACCTGCTATTTGATATATGAACCTTTATAAGAGGCAAGTAAAGCTTTTTCATTCACAGTTAAAGTTATTATTAAAAATGATTGTTGCTTCTCATGTGATTTTAATTTTAACTCGAAGAATTCTCGGGGTTTGTTAATGTACTCACTATGAAGCATTTCCAAATGTCTTTTTAGTTTATTAGGTTTCATGCTGTCGGCTGCTAAAATTTTTGAGCAAATGATACGTAGAGGCCTTTCTTCTTCATTTACTATTATTTATATATTTATTAAGTATTGCATAAATAGATTGTTATTGTACCAGGGGGGGGGGGCGCGATGAAAATAATTATGGAACATTGGGTCGCAAATGGTAAAATGTTGAGAAACGCTGCTTTGAAGTGTTGATTTTAACGTTTTTCCGATAACTTGCTTCACTAACTAGATTTAGAAATGTCTGACGATCTTTTAAATTTTCTGCAAGAATGGGTGTATCGTATCTGATATATTACTTCTCCGCCTAGTCTTAATCCTTTTTGTCTGTCAAGTAAAATATTTTTAAAGATTTTTTCAGAGTACAAATTAAACAAACCGGGTGACGAAACACAACCCTGTCGTACTCCACGTTTGTTGAGTCGTTTTTCAGTACCACTTAATTATTAATAATCTCCAATTAGGATAAAGGCTACTTGATTGTAAGATAAGAAGAATTTTAGCAGTCTTATACCGTAGTGGTTAAGTCCTGCTGTCTGCAGTCAATTGAAAAGTGTATCGTATTGTACTCCATCGAATTCCTTTTCGAAGTCGATGAAACGAACATAAACGTTCTTTCCGAACTCACAAATTTTTTGTAGAGAACGCGCATACCAAATATGTAGTGCCTCTCTAGGTGCTAGACCATTATTTCTAAATCCAAATTGTTTATTACCCATTCTACTTTTGTACAGAAGTAATACTCAGTTTGGTATGATTCCTGAAAGTTTCTTTAGTGGGCCTGCTTTTCTTTGGTAATGTTATAAACAGTGACTTCAACCAATCATCTGGTATATTTCCTTTGTTGTAAATTTTGTTAAAAAAAGTGGTTAAGTAGGTAATGTTTTCTTCGTCCAAAATTTAAATATCTCAGCAGGGATTTCATCTGGTCCAGGTGCTTTACTATTTATAACTTTCTGTGTTGCTTGTCTGACTTTTAATTTCAGTATACTGATACCTCTGTCTAACTGGTTGTCACATGCAGTATGTGTTTGTGTAGCATTTTCTCAAGAAGCATCGTCAAAAACGTCATTTATGTATCCCTCCTATTGTTTGCACTGTTGTTTCTAAGTACATATACACCAGAGAAATAAGGCAAAAATATACCATATTCGGGACACTTGAGCAGCCAGGTTGCAAATTGGATTTTTTGGGTACTATATACCTAATACGTTATAAATACAAAAATTCCCGTCACAGTTTGGACGAGAAATTTAGTTATTAACAAATAAGGGTCAAAAATGAGAGTTTTTTCGTTTAAATCGCTACAGGTAAAATAGGGTGATTAAATGTCTTATTTATAATATTTTTCTTTTAGTAGAGGAGCCAAAGTTTAAAATAGCGTTTTTTGAATTTCGGTCCGATTATTTGTTGCTTCGGATATTGCAAAAAAAAACTAAATTTTTGAAAATAAAAAATTTGCTATGACTTTTGCGAAAATGAATTTAGGACTTTCATATTGCATGAAAAGTTGAGTCACATAGTCCATACAATGCACAAAAAATTTTAAGACGAAATGTCGATTAGTTAAATTTTATTCAATTTTTATATCCCAAAGAGCTTTTTTTCACAATGTTATTGTTCAGAAAATAATAATGATACAGCAATTCTGTGAAAGCAACATGAACTAAGAATAGTCATATTTTTAACTCATTTAAAAAAATCATTCAAAAGTCATTTTTATCACTAAGAAAACATTTTACTAAAATAGAGTCATTTTTGGCTTATAAACAATTTGAATAACTTTGTTAATATTGACTGCAGGCTAAAACTACAATGGAATTTGAAAAATTGGTATTTTTATACGAATTTTTAAAGAAAAACTTTTTGCCTATGTTAATTACGGTCAAAGTTAGCCACTTTTTTTATTTAATTGACGGCTCCTTTGTTTATAACAATTAAGCAACCTAACTAGAGCCATTTTGAAGTTCAAGATATATAGGTTATGTGTAAAAGTTCGAGTAAACTTTGAAACTCAACAGAGTGGTTAATAAATTTAAAAATTGCGTCCGAACGGAATTAATTCGTGGTCGGTGGAGGGGAATTACTAAAATACGTGCACTCAAAAAATGAAACTGATTCTGCAAAAATATGAAAAAATATATATGGGATATGAAAAATAGATTACGACCGATTCTAATACCTACCGAATATACATATATAATTTCATAAAAATCGGTCAAGCGGTCTCGGAGGAGTATGGAAACTAACACTGTGACAGGAAAATTTTATAGATGTAAATATATAGATGGCTATTAACAAATAGGGGTTGGTGATAGAAGAGTGAAAATTAAGGGTTTTATGTATTTTTAAATTCTACATCATATAAAATTAAAGTAGATAATTTTGTCCAAAAAAATAAAAAAAAATGTCAGGGGGGCAACCCCCCTTATAACTTATGGGTATAAAATGTAGATTAAAACCTCTTCAACATCCTACAGGATAAACGTGTGAAATTTTATAAAAATCGGCTAAGCCGTTTCGGAGTAGTATCTATGGTAACTAACACTGTTACAAGAGAATTTGATGTATGTAGAAGTAACTGCGAATTAAATAATAAAAGTGGCTAACTTTGGACCTAATTAACCTAGGCAAAAAGTTTTTTTCTGAAAATTCGTATAAAAATAGAAGCTTTTGAAATTCTAAAGTAGATTTACTCTATAGTCAATATTAACAAAGTTATTCAAATTGTTTAGAAGCCAAAAATGACTCTATTTTACCAAATTTTTTTCGCAATGATAAAAACGACTTTTTAATGATTTTTTCAATACTTTGAAAATATAGCTATTATTCTTGCATGTGGTTTCCACAGAATTGCTATGTCATTATTATTTTCTGAACAATAACATTGAGAAAAAAGGTCTTTGCGATAAACAAATTGAAAAAAATTTAAAATAATTGACGAATCGTCTTAAAATTTTTTGTGCATTATACGGAATGTTTGACTCAACTTTTCGTGCAATATGAAAGTCTTAAGGCCATTTTCGCGAAAGAGAAACTGCCATTTTTGACCCTTATTTGTTAATAACTAACTTTCTCGTCCGAACTGTGACGGGCATTTTTGTATTTATAATGTATTAGGTATATAGTACCCAAAAAATCCATTTGCAACCTGGCTGCTCAAGTGTCCCGATAAAAACCTTATTTATCTGGACTAATAGGTACGTGATAATTTTTCTGTTTTTGAATTCCAGTAGATTAAAGTTTTTTGTGGAAGTTGAAACTGTCATGTTTTTTCTTGGACGACTTCTATTTCAGTACAAGAATTCTCAAACCAGGATTCTTTGCCTTGTTTTAAATTATACAGAGGAAATTAAAATCAGGAAACGCCTAATTATCTAGTTCTTAAAAAAAGTCCTGTTAATTCATAATAAGTCTTGTATTTCATAATAAAAATAAAACTTCTTCTAACTTAGGTATGCTTTAAACTAAAAAAAAAAACAAGAATTAAGTGTGCACATCTCCATTTCTACATCTTTTATGCACCAAGACAACGTTTTCGATTCAATTATCTCCATAAGTTAACCCTCTCATCCTTCGACCTTCTTTGAATATGATTTAAACCTTCATCCAATATCTAATACCTACTAGCAAACATCATTCGAAGTCCCGGAGGCAGGAGATGGCGGCGACCGCACATAGAAATGTAGAGGAACTGTCCCCCGAGTGATGAAATGTTTAACATACAACTTGCTAAATTACCTCGGGGCACTGTTAGGGGTAAGTATATTCTAAGAGAAACAACTATAAGGGATGCGTCAAGGAAGATGGGTCGTCTATACTGCAGGAATGGGATTTTCGGAAAAATTTATGTATTCACAGTAGGCGGTTGAATTTTAAGTGTAAGATATACATATACAGGGTGGTTCCTAAGGGGGTAGGCGCAAAAGCTTGGTCCAATGTTATTTCAATTCATTCAGTTTTTTCGAATCCTGAGAAAACTATACAAAACCGCAGGCAAGTTTACTCTACTAAATTATGAAACTTTGACATTTATGAAATTTTGACACTATTGGCATTTAAAATTCATAGGTTGATTAAATTATATTGGCGATTTTTGTGTTTTCTGTGTTATTACTTTACTTGCGTAAAAAGTTGTTTTTGGAATTTTTTAGCGATGTATTAATATAATAATATCATTTATGGATTACTGTTGAAGGCTGACATGATCAACCAAAAAAGAAGATGAATCTGGTGATTTTTCTAGTGACATTATTGGGTGTGAATCTGTCTTTTGAGTTTACTCCTCCTAGTTTAAAAACAAGGTATGATAATTATTTTTGAAAAATTTAAACGCGGAATAAAAGATTACAGTCCTGTTTGACTGAAAGTCCTATTTTATATATTATGTTAAATAAGTTTAGGGTCAATCCATGCCAAGTGGTCCAATATAAATTAAATAGGTTGCTTGACTATTTTTAATATTTTTTATTTTTCTACCTCTTAAACTTCAGTCCATAGAGAGTAAAGAATTCCAGTTATTTTATTTTTAAAAAATTTAGTTTGCCGATGACGGCCATTTTTGTTAAAGCGTATCGATCATTTTCACGGAAAACATGGCTTCGTTCTTTAGCCAATATTTTCACTGTGGTTTGTCCTAGAACAATAAATCAAAAATCAAACTTTTTAGAAAAGTATGCTCTAAAAAAACTGTTCAGAGCATTATTTAATTTGAAACTACCCTTAAGGCCTTAAATGAACCTCAAAGTTTGAAGAGGTAAACTGATAAAATTCCATTTTCAGCATTTTTTTAACAGCATAAGGCAAGCCGATAATGGTTTGTAATTTTTTTTTGCAAAAGACATACGTACATACTTTAAATGAAAAAAATTTGGACTTGAGTAAATTTTTTCAAAAAAAAATCTCAAAAACATAATTTTTTGAAAAATCTCAAAGTTTGACCCCTTATATCTCTGATGAACACGAATCAAAAAATTTGAAATTTGGCTGAATGTTAGCTCCTAGCAAGTAGAATAAGGAGTAAAAATTTGGAGTTGCAGACTTACGTCATATAGGAGTTACAGGCCCGAAAAATGGTCAAAAATCAAAATGGTCAAAATTTGAGCGTTTGCGGGTAGGGTAATTAAAATTCAAATAAACTGATTTCACAATGAATACAAATTTATACAGGGTGGGCCAAAGAAAAGAGTTCACCTTGATATTTGGCAGTTATTAGATTTTAAGGGAATGCCGAAACAGGTCGATTTTTATTTTTAAATTACAATTTCTGAAGTTATACTTCTTTACCGGCGATAGAGGGTGATTTTTTTATACGTTAAAACCTATCAGCCCGGCGCATGCGCATTATAACTTTGTTCTGATTGGATGTTCAAATGACATGTCAAAAATTATCCGATATGGCAGCTGTGGTTTGGAGGTAAAGGTAAAGATAAACAAATGTATAATATATTAGTTTTATTGTTGTGAGGACAGAAACAAAAAAGTTTATAATATTGTAGTGACTTTTAAATAGTTTTTAAAAGCAACAGGTACGTAATAATTGTTAATGTATCATGGGTATAAACCTACCTATTTGATCTGCCAAAATACATAGTATGTAATACTTTTATTTATATAATTTGATTACCATCAAAATTTCTATCAATATTCACCTAATATATTGTTTTTTTACTCCATGTTTTGTTGTATTTTTTCAATTCTAAATCATTTCAATTCAAAATTAAAATAATTTGATCAATTTTCAAAATATCAAAATATCACAAGTTTAATCCGTTTAGTTAGTCGATCTTCGTAAATAATGACACATAGTGTTCGTGGCTAAGCGGAGAAGGCGAATGAATTCCAATACCAACCGCTCTTATCAGCGCTGGTTCGAGTCCCAATAGAAACTTTCTTTTTTGTTTTTTTTAATACATTTTATGATTGTAAG
This sequence comes from Diabrotica virgifera virgifera, assembly GCF_917563875.1. NCBI lineage: Eukaryota > Metazoa > Arthropoda > Insecta > Coleoptera > Chrysomelidae > Diabrotica > Diabrotica virgifera. The sequence continues at coordinate 7,053,777 of NC_065443.1, read as the reverse complement.
TATATTTATTATATAATTGTATATTCAGAAAATACGTATTTAGTTAAAAAAAATTTCGACAATCAATGTTCAGACATCATTTGTGGCTTGTTTAATGTGTTTGTGTGTGTTTTATTCTTTTATTATTTTAATTTTTGGCACTGTTCTAATAAAAATGTTTGAGAAGTAATAAGTATAAATTAGTTTAATATTTAAACAAAATATAAATAAAAAGTATATTAATTTCGTTTAAATCATATTTTATAATAGAAGTATAACTTCTTACGTGCGTACAAAGTACACACACATTCTTTTTTTTATATATATTTCATACGTTTTCATGACGTGTCATCATCAGTGACGTCATCCATCTGGGCGTGATGATGTAATCAATAATTTTTTAATGGGAATAGGGGTCGTACTTACGTTATCTCATTTGAAAGAGTGTTCAATTCTCTGTTCAGTAGTATAAACGATAATATAATTATTTATACAGGGTGACCAAAAAATAATTTTTTAATTAAATTAATTGACACAAAAAGGAGAATGTAATTTACTTAACTCAAAATACATTTTATTGCTGTCATAAAATAGAAAAAAAATTATTTGACAAATAAACATTGCTTTTCGCTTAAATTAAATGTTCAAACTGTCAAGAGCTAGCTGGGAGGCTGTTTGTGATTTAATTTAAGCGAAAAGAAATGTTTATTTGTGAAATAAACATTTTTTCTATTTTCTGACAGCAGTAAAATCTATTTTTAGTTGCCACGAATCCCTTACTCTCATTTAAAAAAAATCATCGATTACGTCATCACGCTCTGATGGATGGAAAAAATGCTGAAAATGGAATTTTATCAGTTTACTTATTCAAACTTTGAGGTTCGTTTAAGGCCTTAAGGCTAGTGCGAAATTAAATAATGCTATATGCTGTTTTTTAGAGCGTACTTTTCTGAAAAGTTTGGTTTTTGATTTGTTGTTCTAGGAGAAATCTCAGAAAAAATATTGGCTAAAGAGCGAAGCTATGTTTTCCGTGAAAATGATCGACACGCTTTAACAAAAATGGCCGTCATCGGCAAACTAAATTTTTTAAAAATAAAGTGAATGCAATTTTGTACTCTCTATAGACTGAAGTTTAAAAGGTAGAAAAATAAAAAAAATTAAAAATAGTCAAGCATCCACCTTTGGACCACTTGGCTTGGATTGAGCCTTTACCATAAAGGTTTCATAATTTATGCATTTTAAGCTTTTGATATTTTTGCTGTTTTTAGTGCCATTTTAATATCATTAAAACCACACCATCATCTACATATATTTCCATGTCTTCTATTCTGTTGTCTTAGAACAAGTAACTAATATATTTTATTCTGGTTAGCTTTTTAATTTTCCGTTAGCCTTCAACACTAGTTTCCATTTGTATCTTTCAGCATTCGTGGTTTTCTTTTTTGATTGTTGTGAATTAATCCTTTTAAATATTCCTTTGTATGTGTCAAACCAGTGATACTAAACCTGAGGCCCGCGGGCCGCATGCGGCCCTCTAGCATTTTTATGCGGCTCGAAGGCTAACTAAAGGGCCCTGTGATCAAATTATTTGTCAAATTTCACGTGTTTTTCAAATTATTTGATATGGTAGGGCAAAGTATGCTAAATTTGCAGTCACTCGAGCGTTATGGGGACCTATTGGGTTGTGATTATTAGGTCCTAAAACCAAAAAAAGTTAAGTAAAATTTTCCAATTTAATGAGGACTTTCCATTTTTTAATTTAATTTTCCATTTCCAACAATCGTTTTTTCCGACTATAGCGCCATCTATCCATAATTCGAAAAAATGTCTCGAATAAAATTTGCTTATTTTTACGCAAGGAATCCAAATCTGCAATAAAAATTTGGTGATCCCTTTTAAGATTTTAAAGTAACCCCCACCCCACCTCCGTGGGGGGTCCTGTTTGGTACCAATCGATAGATTTTTCAAAAACATTTTGAAAGTGTATTTTGCAGTTTTTCGATCTGATGTTGATTTTGCGAAATATCGCGGGGTTTGTATTTTAAATTTTAAATTTACCCCCACCCCTCTCCGTGGGGGTTCATGTTTAGTACCATTCGATAGATTTTTTAAAAATATTAAAGGTATATTTTTTAGTTTTTCGATCTGATGTTCATTTCGCGAAATATTCTCTCTTTTTTTGTGAAACTTTTTGACTCACCCATTTCCTTACGCCCAGCTCAAATCGTCAGATTTTTCAAATATACACTCTTTTGCATGTATATACTTACCTTACCTTATCTTAATCTCTGACAATTTCGAGTATTTTTAAGGGTAGATTTTTTTTCGGGTCTCACTTAACGAACTTCTCTGTGTTAAGAGCCAAGATATGGTAGAGGTACATCTGCAGGGTACCAGGTTTCTCCCCATATGATAATCTGACGCGCTCGAGTAACTGCAAAAATCCTCGCTTGGGCTCCCCGACCAATACTGTGTCGATGTGTTTGAGGCGTGTTTGGGCATGAAGCAGACAATTTAATGACTTTAATTTTAAATTATATTGAAATTTTTAAGAACTCTGATTAAAAAGCAGGGTATTATGAACTTTTAATAATAAATTATTATAGTTAATGAACCAGTACTCATTTTAAAAATAATCGATACTTATTTACTACATTGCAACGACCCATTTAGTAATCACAAGAAAAATTCAGGTCCGGATTAACAAAAAAAATATTATTAAATAATTGTGACCTTGAAACAATACCCCGTATATTAAAATTTTTAAAATTCGTCTTCACATTTGATCCGACGCCCTGAAGGGCACTAAGGATTATGAGAAAGAAGAAGAAGAAGTCTTCACATTTGAAAAGAGCACAAAAAACTAAATATTGTTCGCTTCAATTTTTTGCTCGCTTCAATTAATTTTGAAATTACATCGAAATGTTTCTTTTGAAAGTTCGAGTTATTAAAAATTTCGACATAATTTCAAAATTAAAGTCATTGAATTTTCTGCGCAAAAAATGCCAAATGTCAAAAAATGCCATTAAAGCTTTTTTCAAATGTGCAAACGGATTTTGAAAATTTCAATATACAGGATGTTGTTTCAAGGTCACTATGGATTTATAATTTTGTTTTGGGTTCTAAATGTGACATATGTGTACCAAATATCAAAAAAATATACAATGTGGTTCTAAAGTTATGGGTCCAGAAAGAAATGGGCAAAATCGATAAAACACCCTGTAACTTGGTTATAAAGACGGTGGAGCAATAAATTTAATATGTCTAGAACCGCCTCATTTACCTTTAATCACCATTCAAGTATTTCCGTTTCCCAATGAAACACCCTGTATACTACTTCATCTTGATTGCGGCCCGCAAGCTGTGGCAATAGCTACTATGTGGCCCAGGAAAGAAAAAGGTTGAGTATCGCTGTTTTAAACGTATCATGTCTTTTCTGGCCTACTTCTATTTTTGCGCATTGTTTTAATGATTCTTCTTTCACTTGTTTATTTTGTATTTTATTTGTAGTATTTACTGAAGTATTTAGTACTATTTAAAAGATTCAGCGGAACATGATGCAAGCACTAATACGGCAGATACGTTCTGCAAAAGTAACATGTACTGTTATATATTTGATCGATGTATTGCAATAATCTTGTCGTTGAATAATCGCTTTCCAGCTATTATCCATCCACCCAAACAAAAAGTTCCAACAAGAATCTTACAATAATTTTTGAGTTCGCTTTAGATCCTCTTCGCTGCGGGGCGCTGTTAACTTTCCCATATCGGTTATTAAGCTTTAATACGTGTAATGCGCACTTTATGATAAACGTTCATATTAGTCTTGTCTTATCTACCGTAATAACATATCAAATGCTCTTACACTTTGCTCAGAAATATTGAGTGCGATTATTATTATACTTTTTTCCAATGAGTTACGAAAAGGAGAAAAAGTCTAGAGGTGTGCTGTTATTTTACAGATTGTTATTTAATCTAATTTCTTAAAGAATTGAAACATTTTAAGTCTATACAGGGTGAGTCATGAGGAACTGTACATACTCCTACCTCGTATAGAGGCTCCTATGGGGAATAACAAATGACCATTAAAAAGTGTCTGCTCCCATTGTTTAATAATAAACAGGGCGAGTTTCGCATTTTGACAGAAATTTGCATCCTAGTGAAGTTACTGAAGGTTTTCACCTCCGATTTCGTTGAACCTCCATCGATTTTCATGAAAATTAGTGAGTAGTTAGAGTATACCTCAAGGAACAAAGGTGACATGATGCCAACTTGCGCTTTTATCCTGGGGGTGGATGCCACCCCTTCTCGGGGGTGAAAATTATTTTATTGAAAATAACCCTATAAATCGATAGAGGGACAAATTTTAAGCAAAATTTGTTATATAAAGTTATTAATATAAATCAACACTTTTTGAGTTATTAAAGACCAAAAATTTTATTTTTTCGTAAAAAAATGCTTAAATCGGTTTTTCACGTATAACTCAAAAACTATAAGCTTTTACAAAAAAATTATTATTACTGAAATTGAAGATCATAAAAAACTGATTACATTCTTCACTTAAAGAACTAAACTAATGTTAGTTCTGTGTGAGTTATTGGCAATTGAATATTTTTTTTTCGACAAGTACTCAAATCTAAGTATTCAAGCTTATAACAGGAAAACGATGCAATGTATAAAATATATCTGCTAAATATTTGTCAACGTACTTCGGAATACCTATCAAATAAGCTTCAGAATAAGTTAATAGCGTCAAAATTAAGCAAGTTATGATGAAAATAAAAGAACCCATTCGAATTTTTTAGGAAAAAGTGAAAAATTAAACATACGTCATTTCCACAAAAATTAAAATTTATAGTAATCCTTACAAGAACTTCTTTATATCAGCATAAGTAATGATTTCAATAATTTTGACTGGTTGAGAATGCATATTTTTGAAAAAAAGTTATAATTTAAAAAAATCATAATTTTTAAAATTATTGTAATTTTCATATTCATTTAGTAATAACTCCAAAAATGCTCAGTATACGTAAAAAATTATATATAACCAAATTTTAGTTTTGTCCGTGTCAAATATTTTACCTGTTTCACTATTTCTATAGGGTAAAAAATAACCGAAATAGAAATGTTTAAATCTTAAATTTTGCTGTAAGAACCATGCAACCGTGGCCATTTAACCTTTTATTTTAAAAAAAGTAAGGGGTTTAAAAGAATAAATTTAACGTGCTTAAATAGGCCTTGGAATTATCTTTTAAACGGTTTTTATATGAACCTGATGTCGTGAAAATGAACGAAGTTATTCAAAAAAAACAATAACATTTTTTGGAAAAATTTTTAAAAGATAAGTTTTGAAAAAATTTTGGATCGTAAATTTAATGTTATCAACATGTTCGGGGGTCATTTTACAGATATTTTTAAGTACTTTGACAAATATTTAATAAGTTTATGTTATAAAATGCATCATTTTCCCGTTATTTCAGCTTGAATACTTAGATTTTTTTACTCGCCGAAAACAATATATATTCAATTACCTATAACTCACTTTTAGTTGACAATAAAAGGTTTTTCTAGTAAGGGGTTTATTTAGTTTTTTATTGGCTTCAATTTTGGCAATAATAATTTTTTTGAAAAAACTTATAGTTTTTGAGTTATTGATGAAAAATCGGTTAAAAACATGCATTTTTCTCAAGAAAAATTAAAATCTTTGATATTTAATAACTCAAAAAGTTTTGATTTATTTTAATAACTTCATATAACAAATTTTGCTTAGAATTTGTCCCTCTATCGAATTATGGGGTTATTTTCAATAAAATAATTTTCACCCCCGAGAAGGGGTGGCATCCACCCCCAGGGTAAAAGCGCAAGTTGGCACCATGTCACCTTTGTTCCTTGAGATATCCTCTAACCACTCACCAATTTTCATGCAAATCGATGGAGGTTCAACGAAATCGGAGGTAATAGCTCATATCCACCTTCAGTGACTGCACTATTCGTCATAATTTTTGAACGGTCAGATCGATGTGTCTCTTATTTTGGTCAATCGTTACATTATTACCACCTAATCAACTGATTTATTCAAACTAGAAAAAATCAGGTCCTGCTTTAAAAAAATTAGTTCGTTTGGGTTTTAGAAAAAATTTCACCCTGTATACGCTTTTTGAAAACTCTAATATGAATTTTACAAATTAGACAAATAGGTAATTAAAATGGCATATTTATTTTTTCCCCACAAGATTACTTAATTTTAAAAAAAATCAAATTTGACTATAAATAATTAAAAGTTTGGTAAAGTGAACCATAGATTAAAAAAAAATTACTTTTATTACAAAAATTTTTTTTAATAAATATGTAATTTATGTTACCACCCAATCAACTTATTTATTCAAACTAGAAAAAAATCAGGCCCGGATTTAAAAAATTAGTTCGTTTTGGTCTTAGACAAAATTTCACCCTGTATACGCTTTCTGAAATGTCTAATATGAATTTTACAAATTAGACAAATAGGCAATTAAAATCGCATATTTATTTTTTCCCCACACGATGACTTAATTTTTTATTAAAAAATCAAATTTGTCAAAATTGGAATTTTAACCTAAAGATGAAAAAAAATGGAATCACGGTTTAACTCGCTACAACTCTGTTTCAGTTTAGTATTTTTTTTCTGAAATTTTTACAGCACATATCTCTTACCATTGTGAAGACTATGAACATTGTTCTAGACTTTCAGTCTTCTTCTCATAAAACTTTTAAATTTTTAAAAATAAAAGTGCAGATTCGTTAATTGCAAAGTTAAATCGCAAAAATTAAGTGAAAAAATTTAAAATTTATCTATTTGATCACGTCTATGTTAAACTATAGAGTCCAAAGAGAAGTGTTATGGGTTTTAGATCTAGACGTTGTATAGAAAAAAAAATGGTGAATCTTTTAATTTTAAGAAAAACGTTGTTTAATTTTTTTTTTATTTTTATGGTAAAATTCCGATTTTGACAAATTTGATTTTTTAATAAAAAAATAAGTAATCGTGTGGGGAAAAAATGAATACGTCATTTTAATTGCCTATTTGTCTAATTTGTAAAATTCATACTAGAGTTTTCAAAAAGCGTATACAGGGTGAAATTTTTTCTAAGACCAAAACAAAAAAATTTTTAAATCCGGGCCTGATTTTTTTCTAGTTGGAATAAATCAGTTGATTGGGTGGTAACATAAATTAAATATTTGTTCAAAAAAATTATTTTTGTAATAAAAGTTCATTTTTTAAATCTGGTTTCTAGTAAATATGTTTCACTTTACCAAACTTTTAATTATTCATAGTCAAATTTGATTTTTTTTTAAATTAAGTAATCTTGTGGGGAAAAAATAAATATGCCATTTTAATTGCCTATTTGTCTAATTTTTAAAATTCATATTAGAGTTTTCAAAAAGCGTATACAGGGTGAAATATTTTCTAAGACTAAAACGAACTAATTTTTTAAATCCGAGCCTGATTTTTTTCTAGTTTATATAAATCAGTTGATTGAGTGGTAACATAAATTAAATATTTGTTCAAAGAAAATTTTTGTAATAAATGTTATGTTTTTAAAGTCTATGGTTCACTTTATCAAACTTTTAATTCATAGTCAAATTTGACTTTTTTATAAAAAATTAAGTAATCGTGTGGGGAAAAAATTAAATATGTCATTTTAATTGCTTGTTTGTCTAATTTATAAAATTCATATTATAGTTTTCAAAAAGCGTATACAAGGTGAAATTTTTTCTAAGACCCAAACGAACTAATTTTTTTGAAGCCGGACCTGATTTTTTTTTAGTTTGAATAAATCAGTTGATTAGGTGGTAATAGTGTAACGATTGACCAAAATAAAAGACACATCGATCTGACCGTTCAATAATTATGACGAATGTACATTTCTGTCAAAATGCGAAACTCGCCCTGTATATTATTAAACAATGGGAGCAGACACTTTTTAATGGTCATTTGTTATTCCCCATAGGAGCCTCTATACGAGGTAGGAGTATGTACAGTTCCTCATGACTCACCCTGTATTAGAAAACATACCTTCTTCTTTGAGTACCTCGCCCAAATGTTAGCGGGAGTATATAGTTTCCATGACGATTTACTGATATTGTTGTCGATCTTGTGCAGCATGTAATATTTCATCTGACATTCCGAGATGACGATGACGAGAATATTAAAAAAAAAATTGATATATTGCGCGAGTTTCATAAAGAAGACCTCAGTGAAGAATTGATAGGTGAAATTTTTCATTTGAGAGCGATATACACGGATAATATTGGTAAATCTCAACTTTCTCCAATTTTCTTCTTTACGTGCCATCTCCGCGACGAAGGTTGGCAATCATCATTGCTATTCTAACTTTTAACGCTACAGCCCTAAAGAGTTCAGTTGAGCTGGATCCAAACCATTCTCTGCCAGGACATTATTTTTCTACTTATGCGCCTTCCTTGAATCTTTTCCTGCAATTTCTCCAATAGATTTACTTAATAAAATTAAACATCTCAAATTAGATTCACTATTTCCTAACGTCGTTATGGTGTTAAGAATATTTTGCACATTGCCGGTGATAGTCGCAGAATCGAAAAGATCCTTTAGTTTTCTTTCCCGCATAAAGAATGCTGTGATATCTACAATGAAACAGGATTGGTTAACTCGCCTATCAACTTTGTTCATTGAGAATGACTTGGTAAATTCATGCGATTTTTCGAAAGTTATAGACATCTTTTCCAATAAGAAAACTCGAAGAGCACCTGTATTATAAATATTTTTACTATTATAAATACAGAGTGTCCAGAAACTCTACCGACAAACGAAGACAGGAGATTCATCAGATAATTTTAAGATATTTTAACCCAATTCACCTAGTCCGAAAATGCTTCCTAAAGGAGCTAGAGCTCTTTGAAGATGCCGTCTTGTAAGTAGTTTTTGTTAAATAACTCCAGAACGCTTCTATTGAGAAAAACGAAAATTGGTACACATATTTATCTTCCAGAGATAAGTCGACTCCACGCATTGCGAATTTCTAGTACCGGTCATAGGCGTCCATTTTGGGTATGGCAATATTTATTTTATCGCATAACTTTTTTATCTTTAATTTTTAAGCATTTTTGACTCTGGATTATTAAATTGTGAGATATTCTACAACTAAAAGGTACTCTTGTTTTAGGTCGATAGAATACACCGTTTTCTAGAAAAATCGATTTGAAAATTTTTCTTTTTTTGAATTTCCAAAAAAAAAAATTCAAAAAAAAACTATTTAGAAATCTGAAAACTGGTACGTTTATTTATATTTCAGAGATGAATCGATTTCATTAACTGCAAATTTCTAGTACGGGTCATATGCGTCCGTTTTGGGTAGGTCAACCGTTATTTTATTGCATAACATTTTTGTCTTTCATTTTAAAGCATTTTTGACTCTAGATTATTAAGTTATGAGGTATTCTAGTAGTAAAAGTTACTGTTGCTTTAAGTTGATAAAATACACCGTTCATTTGGAAAAAAATTTTAAATTTTTATTCAAATTCAAAAAACGAAAAATTTTCAATTCGATTTTTCTAGAAAACCGTGTGTCCTATGTACTTAAACCAAGAGTACCTTTTAGTACTAGAATACCTCATAATTTAATAATCCAGTGTCAAAAATGCTTAAAAGTTAAAGACAAAAAAGTTATGTGATAAAATAACCGTTGCCCTACCCAAAACGGACGCCTATGATCGGTACTAGAAATTGGCAATGGATGGAATCGATTTATCTCTGGAAGATAAATATACGTACCGATTTTCGTTTTTCTAAATTGAAGCGTTCTGGAGGTATTTAAGAAAAACTAATTACAAGAAGCCATCTTCAAAGAGCTCTAGCTCCTTTAGAAAACATTTTCGGACTAGGCAAATTGAGCTAAATTGTCTTAAAATTATCTGAAGAATCTCCTGTCTTCGTTTGTCGGTAGAGTTTCTGGACACCCTGTATAATCAAAATTTAATAAAATTTATATTTGAAATGTTTCTTATTACATATTTTTACTATTGATATTATTTCTATAAAAGTTAAACAATTTTTTTTCGCTCTTCACTTTTTGTCTGGGGCCCGTTCGTCACTTCTTACCGGGGCCCGCTCATCCCTCTCGGCGGCCCTGTCGTGTAATTTAACATTATTTAATAGTAAAAACAATTACATTATGTAGGTATGTACAGTTAATATGACAGAAATAATTGCGAATTCCAAGACCACTTTCATCCGAGTGGTAATGACAATGGCAATGACTAAGGAGGAATTCTCGAGTATGTAAATGACATTCACCTTCAGTTAGCTGTCTACTATTCTCCAGCTAGTTCTGTGTGAGAACCAAGTACCTACTATCGAAAAAATAAAAAAGTAGTAACGAACAGTAACAAAAGACATGTCTGCGCATTATGCAAAGAATGTGGGTCGTTGTACCCATGGGCGTCTCCTCAAACGAATTTAGGGTGGGAATGGGATGGCGTTTTGAATTGACCTAGAAATTGGATAATACAAGGTTTTGAACAATGTTGTCTGCATTTTTAACATGTAATCATTATTTGTTTTACCGATAATAGATATGTTATGGTAACTAGAATGAATATATAAAATTATTTTTTATAAGCATCGTGACCGGATCTATTATCTTCTTCGTAATTAATGATTATTAGAGATTTATTCAGATAATTCATTAATTTAGATTTCGTGTATTATTTTTTGACCGATTAAAGAATAATTTTTTATTTAGCTTGATGCCTCGACAACTTATAACCAGAGTCAGGCAAATATGCAATAGGGTGGTTCGAAAAAATTTTTTTTTATTTCAGATCGCTATAGTGCGCAAAAGTTGCCATTGGTATAGACTTGAAAAAAGCACTAATTATTATTTTTTTATTAATTTGTCTTCCGGTCGCGCAATGCCATCGAAGTTAGCAAAACTGTGAAAAACCTTAATTTTTCATATGTTTTTTTAAAAGGCCAGATGGTTTTAATTGCGTTCCTATACCATGAATTAATTACTAAAAGTATGTAAAATCAATATAAATGCACTTATTATACATTTGGTTCATATCTTCCGGTCGCGCAACATAATAAAAAAAGAGTAAAATTAGTAGTTTGTGCAAAATTTCAAAGTTTGACTGTTTGGTACAATTTAATCATACGACTTTTAGAGATGGTATAGTTTAATTTAATTACAATAATATATTTAAAATCCAAGCATATAAGATAGATTTTGATATTCAAGTGGAATTCGGTCGCGCAGCTTCGTCAAAAACAGCAGACTACCGAGAGACGAGGCGAAAGTGACGAATGCCATAGAAGCGCGCTGCCACAAATAAAGATACATGTGGGAATACCCCTACAATGGAGTATTTGTCTTCTCCATTACAACGAACTGCCATTCCACCACCTTTTACAACACTTAGATGAAAATACAACAGGCCCAATAGGATATTCCGGACCAATTGGAAAGGCCCTACCTGATTGTGAAAGACTACCACTTATTGATTTTAATCCTATTGATTTTGAGATTCCAAAAGTTGAATAGCGTATTCTTAGCAAGCACCAATAATTGTACTGGCTTGAGATATCAGAAGTCATCAAGTAAGGACATTGTTCAGAAGACTTTGTAGTGGGTACGTGATCCTATCCCAACGTCACATTCAAGATGGCTTACTACTGCAAATCGAGTTTTGCGTTTCTACATCAGTGTGTCCAACCCTTCTGAAAATCTGAGAGATTCCATATTCATTCTCAATTGTTATAATATGCCTATGTGGTTTGCCACAAAAATAAACCACAAATTCACAGATGGGCGTAGACATGATTACAAAATCATTGAATATTCAAGGTACTTACCAGAAGAGCTCCTTCAAGTTGTTGATCCCGTTTTACAACGGAATGCTTACTTTGCCCATCCCGAAAATTTACTTTTGGCTATGGTAACTGATGATAGAAACCATATCCGAGAGCTGGGCTTTAGGCGTATCACGAAGGAAAAGCAAGCAATATCTGAAACTGACTCTATCAGAATTTTTAAACCACCAAACTTAAACTTTGAAGCTAAATTATTACGAAATTATCAAATGGAACACCAGTACACTGACTCCCCTCTACTGCTAAGAACATTGACTAATGAAGAGATAAAACAGTATGTGAGCAATGACTTCAAGCCTGTTATGAGTATAGATACTTTGCCATGCCATACAGAGGCAGTTGAAAGATGCGTTAAGCTAGTGACCGTAGCTTCAAGTAAAGTGTGTGGAAAAAGTTCCAGAGACGGCTATACTAGACCACATTTTTGCACCGCTCAGCGATGCCAACGATTAAAATCAACAACAACTGGTAGTCTTTCACAATCAGGTAGGGCCTTTCCAATCGGTCCGGATATCCTATAGTGCCTGTTGTATTTCCATCTAAGTGTTGGAGAGGGTGGCGGAATGGCAGTTCGTTGTAATGGAGAAGACAAATATGTACTCCATTGTAGAGGTCTTCCCACATGTATCTCTGTTTGTGGCTGCGCGAGCTTCGCTGGCATTCGTCACTTTCGCCTCGACTCTCGGTAGTCTGCTGTTTTTGACGAAGCTGCGCGAGCTAATTCCACTTGAATATCAAAATGTATCTTAGATGCTTGGATTTTAAATATATTATTGTAATTGCATTAAACTATAGCATCTCTAAAAGTCGTATGGTTAAATTGTACTAAACAGTCAAACTTTGAAATTTTGCAAAAACTACTAATTTTACTCATTTTGTATTACGTTGCACGACCGGAAGATATGAAACAAATGTATAATAAGTGCATTTATATTGATTTTACATACTTTTAGTAGTTAAGTCATGGTATAGGAACGCAATTAAAACCATCTGGCCTGCTTAAAAAAAATTGAAAAATTAAGGTTTTTCACAATTTTTGCTAACTTAGATGGCATTGCGCGACCGGAAGACAAATTAATAAAAAAATAATAATGAGTGTTTTTTCAAGTCTATACCAATGGCAACTTTTGCGCACTATAGCGATCTGAGATAAGAAAAAAGTTTTTTTCGAACCACCCTAATATACGATAGTGCATATGCATATGCATTTGCATATTTTTGTAGTTTCTTTTGAATTTTGCATATACTGGTATATTTAAAAATAAAGTGCATATAATAGGTTTTCAAAGCGAATTTATTTGGTTATTCATGGTTCAAATACCAGTACCTGATATTTCTGTGTGGATCAAGGCATCCAGAATTGGTCATTGATATGGGAAAATTATTATGCTCAGCATGCAGTAAGTAAATACAAAGTAATCCTAAATATTTTTAAATTGCATAAAAATAATCAGAAAACCAAAAAATATACATTTTTAATTTAAAATGCTTTAAATAGGCCCCGATCTAAAAATTATTTAGTTTACTGTAGGAATATTTTTGCAGATTCCATGCGAAAAAAAATTCCAAATAGTCCAGCATTGCAAAACTGCTTTACACACCGGTAAAAAAATAAATTAGAATCGGGAGAGAAAAAGCAAGAGATATTTAACTATGATTTGTTCGAAGCATTGTTAAGCTAAAATATATCTTTGTCCAAATGATCAAATGAAAATTTGCGAATATTTCTTGGAAAATAGTGCAAATGGGATATTCCATGTGAAAGAAGCTTAAAAGAAGAAACGAGGTCGATTCTGTAGGTATATTCTGCGGTACTGAGTAACATAAAATTAGAGACAATAGGAGACAACTATTTTAATGTATGAATGTGTGGATGAAACAATTTATTCTTCTGGACCTTACATCGCACATTTATCACACGGATCTCTAAAAAATGGGCAAGCTTGTAAATCACATTTAATTGCTTCCAAGAAGTTTAATAAAACCAACGCACCAAAACAGTTTTAAGGTTTTTGCAAAACAGTTTAGCAATTCTAACAATAAAAAACTGAAAACGTTTGTTTTCTATACTTCCACAAAATTTATTATATCTAAGTGACTACAGCTGTTTCGGCGGAGTGCCTTTCTCAAGTAATATAGTTTAGCAATTTTTTTTCTTCCTTAAGTTAGCTGTTCCCAACGAAAAATTTTTAGTTTTCTTTCAGATGCTGCACCTTACGTGGTTAAAGTGGGAAGCAATTTGAAAATTTTTTATCCTCTTTTAGTACATACAACTTGCCTAGCACATGGTTTAAATAGGGTCGCAGAAGAAAGAAAGAAATTTCCTCTTGTTAATAATTTTATTTTAAATATGAACGAAATATTTCTTAAGGTACCTATAAGGTATCGGTTGTATAAAGAACATTTGCCGAATCTTCCTCTTTCACCAAAACCTACTGTTACTGGGTGAGAACTTGATTACAGGCTGCAATGTTTTATGCAGAAATTTTTGCTGAATTGAAGCCAGTAGATTCTTCCGAACCACTTATACTTTTCAAAGAATTGGTGAAAAATACAATAGTACCACAGCAACTTTCATACTTAAAATATTATGTACATACATGCATATTTGACACAAATAATACATGCATATACATGCATATTTGACATAAATAAATGCATATACATGCATATTTAACTCAAATATTATGCATATATATGCGCATATAAATCTTCCTTTTCAGCCTTCATATTTGCCTGACTTTGCTTATAACCATTGGCATGATACATCTGATTTTTGCAATCAGATACCTAGTGTAGTGTGTAGTGTATGCGTTGAGTAAATGTCTTGTTACTTTGAAAAGTCGACTTCATTATCTTGACAAGGACATGCTAATTGTATCCGAACGTCTGCGGTCTGCGGTGAGTACCGATCCGACAAGGATAGAAACTATTCTCGCTTATTAATTTTTAATAAATGAAAAATTTTCTACCCCTGATGAGATTCGAACTCGCGACCCCTGAATCCAAAGGGAAGCTCTTTTACCACTGAGCCACAGAGAGGGAAAAGTATGATTCATTAGTATTAGTATTATTTCCTTATATATGGACCGTCCACTCTTGTTAGAGTATAGGTCGCTCAAATACTATGAGCTCTTTCAATCCATTTCACGCGGTGGATTAGTCCGCAGTTTCTTTTAGGTCATCGTTCATAGGTTGTGATGTTTTCTTGCCTTCTCTACTATCTTCTTCCACTCACTCTGGTCCTGAATCTTTTCTTTCCAGTTTGCAATTTCCATCTTTGATATATCGTCTAGCAGTTGATCTTCCCATCTTATTTTTGGTCTTCCTCTTGGTCTGTTTTTTACTAGTTTCCAGTTCATTATCTTTCTGATCAGTTCTTCTACCCCTCTTCTTTGTGTGTGCCCAAACCATCCGAGCCTTTGTACTTTAATGAATTTTACTTTATCTTCGTCTTTTTTCGTAAGGCATATTACTTCTGCTCCATATGTTATCACTGGTCTAATTGCTGCTGTATATATTTTTGATTTTGTTTTTTTTTTTGCTCAGGTTTTTGTCCTTGAGTAGTCGGTGATATTTCCAATTTACTCTATTACCTGCTTTAATTCTTTCGTTTATCTCTATACTCCTTCCCTTTTTTGCCGTCCACCATCACCCCCAGGTATTTGAAGCAAGCTACTCTCTGGAATGTATTTTCACATATCTTTATTTCTGTTATTCTGTTGACATTGTCTCTTTTGCTTATAAGGTATTTTGTTTTATTCTGATTGATTATTAATCCTCTCGTTTTTGCTTCTCTTACCTATTATTTCCTTATTTTTAACATTTTTATAGTAACCTTCTCTTAAAAAAATGTTGATTATGTGAAATTATTTGAAAAGAATTAATAAATTAATAATAAAACACAATAACTTATGGGTCAAAATAAAGAAATTAATAAAGAAATAAAGCAAGTGAGGAACTAACAAGCCGAAAATAATAAGTAATTGATGAAGATAGGGCAAGAGAATCTGTCCAATATCAAACATTCCTTATTCATATCCGAAATTGGACAGTATATTTTTATCACCCCGTATATCACATGAGCCAATTTGTTATGATATAATACATGTACGGGTTTCTAATTTAGTTCACGAGTTGTAAATTGTAAACAATAATTCGGGCAATTGCATTATTTAATTTGATGATCAAATATATTTCTTTGTTCTCAATATTTGTAAATATACTCAGCGCGTGGCTTAACACCAATACTAAGTGCCACCGCTGAGAAAGTATACACATTTAGAATCATTCTCAAGGATCAACTCAAGCTGTCAAGATGTAACTTCAAATAGAGTCTTCATCAGTCTTCAACTAAACGCGTACCAGTAACAAGTCAGTGTTCAAAAGTTCTCCCGGGGTAAAATTACCCTAGTGTCGGTTCTATAAATAAATTTCTTTATCGCTATTGGTGTTTCCATCTGAACAACGTTCTCGACTGAGCCCAGAGGGATTATACATTATACAGAATCAGAACATAAAAAGAGAAATAAAGCGACTAAAGGAAAGGTTCGAAAACAGAAAAATGCAGTAAAAAGAAAAACCTGATAATGTCAGGAATAAAAATAGACACAAATGACTGTAGAAACATAAGAGAAAGAATGGAAAATTTCATCCACAGAGAGCTACACCGAAAAGTGAAATTAAAAGATGCCAAAAAGATTGCGGAGAATCTCTGCGTTGTCGAAACGGAAACAATGATTGAAAAGACGAGGATATTGAAAGACCGGATATTGCAAAGAAAGGATATTGCAAGTAAAACACCGAAATAATCTTATTTATTCAAAGAATAACCGAACAATGCAAAAGAAGCAATATAGAAACAAACAAACAAAGTGGCAGAGTTGGTAACAGAAGAAAGAGAAAAGGGGAAAATGGCAAGAATAGAATACAAAAAGTTAACAGTAAGCGATAGAATGGTAGCTGGGATAACGAAAAAGGGCTGCCATATGAAATAAAAAAGGGGAAGCTGCACAAAGAATGTCAACAAGCTAATAAATAGTAAACAACAAATGAAAAGTAATATCGACATGGATAACGATTTTAATAGAAGGAAGGAATCAATCATAGTGAAATTGGGAGCATGGAACGTAAGAGAGACCTACGAGGAAAGAACATTAAGAAATTTAGATGAAATATGTGAGTAGTTAATGTAAAATCGATATAATGGCCTTACAACAGCTGAGAAGTTAGACAGTGATAGTTGTAAATTGTGCTCTATTTAAAAGTAGCGGATCAAATAAATACCAGTGGGTTGGCTTTATATTGTCAGAGAAAGGGTATAGATTTTAGAAGGTAACATCAGTTGAGTGATTTGGAGTAACAATTAGAAATATAGGAGGCGAAAAGAGAGAAATAGGTAAGCGATTATTGAAAGGTAACAAAGCAGTAAAGCGCAGAGTTGAAGGAAAAAACAGAGCAGACAAGATTCGAACTCTTGAAACAATAGTAAAACCAACGGTGTTGTATGCACGTGAAACTTTGACAATAAATCAGAAAGAAAAATAAGCTATAGATTTGGGACATGAAAGAAGGAAATCTTGAGAAAAGTTTTTGGTAGTATTGGCGGTGTGCAAGTACTTGGAGGGGATACGAGAAACGATCGTGCGCGAATAGCGGAGAAATCTTGCAACTTTCTTAAATAATTCCATGTCAATTGAAATTGTCAAATTGACGTATATTTTATATCTACTGTCAATGAAGAAGAAAAAATATATGTTACTCCACAATATTGATATGATATGCAATTATTATATAAAAGTAAATTTATTAATTGTATTTTGCTTGCAGTACTGCATTTTAATAATTAATTTTATTTGCTGCATACAATTGTTAACCTTTTAATAACATAACCTCAGTCTTACTTTTTTTTCCTATAATTTTTTTGGGCTATGGCCTTGACAATTATCCAGCAACCAGGACCAATATGATTGTCCAATATAATTAAAAGTGCGAAAAAAGTTGCAGGGCTATGAAACAAGGTGTCGCTCTTCCGAACTTGCACGGTCCCAATAAAAGAAACTAACGGGGAATGACATAGAGAAACAAACCAAAACATAAGTTTATAGCGTAAATACTATAAATTTACTACTAGCACACTAAAACATTTTTCTGCTAGCATTATTATATTGATTGCCAATTTGGAATCATTTTTAAAATATGAAGGGAATATTTTTTCTATGATAGTATCCTATTCTTTTACATCCTTTTGTAATCTCCACCATTGGCTGTACCGATACCTTATTGGAATAAATTAAACAGAGTGGTGCGCCGTGCCATGATACTATCTCTCGCTTAAAGTTAGGTTAGGTATCCCCGGGACAATTTGACATTACAGCTTTGGCTTTGGCGATCAAGGCTGATTGCTTTTATGGAAATTGTTAACAAGTTCTTGAAATTGACGGCTTAAGGGGCAAGTGACCAATGAACATGATTAGAGTGCATTTTGCCAACATTGGAGAATGGTTACTGTTATGGCTGTTAAGATGGTGTTTGATACATGGAATTTTTATGATATGTAGCTTTTAACATTATCACATCGTTTAATGAAATGCATATGCAGATGATACCGTTTACTTCAGTGGCTTTACCTGCGTGAGTTAACTTAACAACTAAATACACAGTTTATCGAGATCACACAAAATATATAAAATATACAGTGTGTAACTAAAAGTTACATCATACATCCTACTACATCAAGTAAGTGAAAAAATTGTATATTAAAGTGTGTAAAAGTATTTAATTTCGTTAGCTACGCGCTTTCGACAAATTTGTCATCATCGGAGATAATAGTCAATATATAGGGTGTCCCAAAAGTAGCGGAACGGTCGAATATTTCGCGAACTAAACATCGGATCGAAAAACTGAAAAACATGTTTTCAATAATTTTTAAAAATCTATCCAACTGCATCAAACATGATCCCCCACTCCATTCCCTAGAGGTGGGGTGGGGGGTAACTTTGAAATCTTAAATGGTAACCTTAAGTTTTTATTTCAGATTTGGATTCCTTATGTAAAAGTAAGTAACTTTTATTCAAAACATTTTTTCGACTTACGGATAGATGGCGCTATAATCGGAAAAAACTATTTATCGTAATACCATAGGTAAATTATAGAAACGGTCTAATATCTCGATAAATACACTTCCAAATGGAAAACCAAAAAACATGTATTTAATATTTTTTTAAAACCTATGGAATAACGCTAAACATGACCCTCCATCCCACCACCAGGAGGTGGGGTGGGGGTAACTTTAAAATCTTAAATAGCAACCTCCATTTTTTATTGCAGATTTGGATTCGTCATGAAAAATTAAGCAACATTTATTCGAAACATTTTTTGGAATGGTGATAGATGGCGCTAATAAATAGAGTCTTTTTCCAATTATAGCGCCATCTTTCAACAATTCTAAAAAATGTTTCGAATAAATGTTGCTTAATTTTTCATGACGAATCCAACTCTGCAATAAAAAATGGAGGTTGCTATTTAAGATTTTAAAGTTACCCCCCACCCCACCTCTAGGAGGTGAGGTGGAGGGTCATGTTTAGCGTTATTCGATAAGTTTTTGAAAAATATTTAATACAAATTTTTTGGTTTTTCATTTGGAAGTGTATTTCTCGAGATATTAGACCGTTGTTATAATTTGCCCACGGTATCACAATAAATTGTTGTTTTGCGATTATAGCGCCATCTATCCGTAACTCGAAAAAATGTCTCGAATAAATGTTACTTACTTTTACATAAGGAATCCAAATCTAAAATACAAAATCAGGGTTTCCATTTAAGATTTCAAAGTTACCCCCACCCCACCTCTAGAGAATGGAGTGAAGGATCGTATTTGACGTCGTTGGATAGATTTTTTAAAATGGTTGAAAACGTATTTTTCAGTTTTTCGATCCGATGTTTAGTTCGCGAAATATTCGATCGTTCCGCTACTTTTGGGACACCTTGTATAAAAAGAATGTGTGTATACTTTGTACGCACGTGTAAGAAGTTATACTTCTATTATTATGATTTCAATGAAATTAACATACTTTATACAGTTTATTTATATTTTATTTAAATATTAGACTAATTTTAATCCTTACTACTTAATTAAAATAAAAAAATTATTAAAACAATACCAAAAATTAAAAACATAAAAGAATAAAACACACACAAACACATTAAAAAATGCCACAAAAATTATTTCTGAACAATAATTGTTGAAAAAATTTTAACTAAATACGTATTTTCTGAAAAAAAAATTATTTAATAATATACTTACAATCATAACATGTATAAATAAAAATAAAAAAATAAAAGTTTGTATTGGGGATTGAACCCGCGTACATTGGCGAGGTTAGTTTTGAAATTCAAGCATCTTTAGATTTTGGCTACGGAGACATTTGCATCATGTTGGAAGATAGACCGACAGAACATTTTAAACTTTTGACAGTTCCGAATTTAAGCAAATTAGTTTGATTTTTGTGGAATTGAAATATTAAAATACAACAAAACATAGAGTAAGAAAACAACATTATATGAATATTGGTAGAAATTTTGTTGGTAATAAAATTTTGTATATCAAAGCATTACATACTAGGTAGGTTTATTTTACATTTTCCAAATAGGTAGGTAGCTATGTAATTTTTTATTACGATACTGAAACATTTACAAATAAGTACTTAACTGTTGCTTTTAAAAACTATTTAAAAAGTCACTACAATTATAATCTTGCTTTTTTCTCTGTCGTCACAACAATAAAAATTAATATACACAACATTTGTTTACCCATAACCTTCATATTGAACAATTATTGAATTGACAGATCATTTTAACACCCAATCAGAGCACGTATAACGTTTCAGCTGCGCCCAGAACCAAGACTTTTGATGAATTCGCGCACCTATAAATTTACTCCCAACGCGCCTAAAGAAGTATAACTTCAAAAAGAAGTACCCACTACTTAGGCTCGTAGGCGTTAGCATCTTTTTGAACATTAGTGTATGCAAGTGTTCTACAATATGTAAAATGCTTCAGTTGTCTTTTGTGCAACCCCGGAAGAGGAGGAAAATATGAAAAAAAGCCACTCAAACCTTACAAACACAATAAAATTTTGTTCATGGCGTGGGTTTTTTCACCCAGCCACAGTCAACTATTCCTCGTCAGCCGTACCTAATGGTTGGGACGCTCTGTTTCTCCCATTCTGCTTATGTGGTTATTTCTATTTAGTGTCCATTCGTTTATACACTATACGTTACATTGTATTCTAATATCTTCACTCCTCTTTCGATCTCTCAGCGTATTTCCTGCAATTCTTCTCAGTACTCTAATCTCTTCCGTTTTCAGTAGTCTTTGTGTTGTGGCTGTATCGGGTCTTGTTTATGATGTATATGTCATTATTAGTCTTACACTGGCTTTATAACTTCTTGACTTCATCTCAGTGTTAATACAATTCTCCAAGAAATTAACGCACGAGCACCTTAAAAATGCATAATTTTTGATGTCTCGAATTTCCTTAACCTGTTGTCCGATTTAAGTAATTTTTTAATTAGTTATAGCATAATTCTTAAACAATATCGCTGTAATAATATTATTGCTAGATAGGTAAATTGTCACTGTATACCGAGTGTACCAACTACCAATAAAACTGTGTTTTTTCTCAAAGTTCGCATCACACAGTGGAATATTCTAGCATTTATAAAATACTCAAATTAAAACTCAACAGCCCCATGTTTTCTTAATATTCTGTTTTTTAATTTAGTAGCTTATGTTGGATAATAAAAAAGTTAGGTACTTTAACAACTAGCCTTGTTTTTCATCAATACAGGGTGTTTTTAAATAAGTATAGAAAACTTTAAGGGGTAATCCTGCATGAAAAACAATGACGGTTTGCTTAATAAACGTATGTTCGCAAATGCTTAGTTTCCGAGATAGATCTTGAAAGTTTTCTTAAAAGGGTCGTTTAAACACAGCGATAAATCAAACAACTTATCAAGGTCAATCGAGTTGTTGCAACTTATCATTTGTGTGTAAACGGTGCATCGCACAACTTATCAAAGTTGGAGTTGGGTTGAAGGTGGTATCGCATTGAATCGCAGCGTCTAAACAGTGTTTCAACTTGTCATCACAACTAGTTGCTGTGACTTATCGTTGTGTTTAAACGACGCTTAAATTGACGATTTATTTATTGCTCTAAAACCGGTTGAGATGTGCAACTGTTTGGTGGGTTTTAAGAGGTAGTTATGTTGCATTTTTTGACATAAAATTAAGGATTTAATTTTCTCCAATGGCGCGCATACGGGTAGATACATAATATGACCCGTTTTCGATACTTATTTATAAACACCCTGTATTGATGGAAAACATGGGTAGTTGTTAGAGTACATAACTTTTTTAGTGTCCAACATAAGCGAATAAATTAATAGAATATTAAGAAAACATAGGGCTATAGTTGGGTTTTAATTTTAGTATTTTACACATGCTAGAATATTCCACAGTGTGATGCGAACTTTTTAGAAAAAAACACAGTTTTATTGGTAGTTGGTACACGCGGTATACAATGACAATTTACCTATCTAGCAACAATATTATTGTAGCGATATTGTTAAAGAATAAAGCTATAACATATTAAAAAAAATTACTTAAGTCGGACAGTAGGTTTAGGACATTCGAGGCATCAAATATTATGCATTTTTAAGGTGGTGGTGCGTTAATTTCTTGGAGAAGTGTATGTCAGTTTCGTTTCATATATTTCGTATGGTTTCATATGTTTCATATAGTTTCGTCATATATTTCGTCTTCTTAAGGCATCCTGCCAGTCTATTTGCTTTTTGTACTTAATTTCTCACTTTTCCAGGTCTCCGTAGCGTGGCAATCTAATTCCAAGGTATTTTATTTCCATTACTTGTTCAATACTAACTGATACCATCAATTTCTATTATATATCTGATTGGGTCTTTACTGATTACTATTTTTTCAGTTTTCTGAGATGAATTTGTGATATTTATTTCTTTTGATCTTGTCTTAAATCTGTGGACTAATCTTTGCAGACTATCATTATCTTGGGCTATCAATTTTGTGTCGTCTGTGTAACAGAGTATTTTCACTTCTTTGTTTTCCATTCTGTATTCTCTTCCTCTTTTATCGCTTTTCATGATTAAATTGAAGAGCATAAGACTCAATGAGGCTCCCGTCTTATTCCGCTGCCTGTATCTATAGGTTCTGTAAGTTGCCCATCTATTCTTCCATTTTGTTTTTTTGGTAGATGTTTTCAATAATTTTTATGATATCTAGGGGGACTTCTATATTATACCGAAGATGGATTATATCTTTGACTCTTACTATGTCAAATGCTTTCTTCAAGTCAATCAAACATATAAGTGCTGGTCTCTTATACTCTAGTGATTTCTCAGTGATTTGCTTTATGATGAATATTATATCTGTACAAGATCTTCCAGTACGAAAACCCTGTTTTTAATCTGCTAAAGTTATTCTCTGATTCATTAGTTCTTGTAGAATTATTTTAGCTTTAAGTTTTAGGGTAGTGTGTAACAAGTTGATACCTCTGTAAGTTTCTGGCTGCTTTCTATCTCCTTTTTTAAATAGTAGAATTAGTTCGCTTGTTCTCCATTCTTCTGGTATGTTGTTGTATTTTATGATTTTGTTAATTAATGTTATTAATTATTGTTCTGTAATTTTTTTTAAACTTTTTATCCTTGAAGTAAAATACGTGTTAAATGTTCAACTAATGACCGACTTTCAGTCCAAACGTCCCAATGACCTCATAAGCCGAACAAGACATCAAATGAAGTCCAGTTATAAAAAAACGAACAAGAAGTTGGTTGTAAAGGTGTCTCATATTTTATTGTTAATGTGGTGATCGAGTGTAGCGTGTTTATTAGAGCCTAAGGTGCGATATGCCAAATTTAATTTCGTGTAAATAATTCCGCATACATTTAAGGATGTTTTATAACAGTCCTCAAAACATTCCACCAAGAGTTTTGTATGAAATCGATGTAAATTTAGCATTTGGTAAATGGTAACTTTTACTTCTTTATTTGTCGATAAGTTCAATTCAGTATGTTTATATCATAAGACGATCAAATAATAAAGTAGATGTTTCAAAGGACAAATATTGGTAGATTGAAATCACAATTATTGGTGTTTGACGCCTCTTTTTTTCATTAAAAAGTTTACAGGGTCCCTCAAACTCTTCCATGGGCATTCAAACTTCCAAATATAACAAGAAATAAGCTATGGAAATATTACTTTCCATTATCAAAGAAACGTTCTATGAAATATTGTATCAATGCAATTTTCATAAGACGCTTTACACAGATACATCTAAGAGTGAAGACGGTGTTGGCTGTGCTGTTATAATAACTATAACTACCATCAACTTGTATCGACTCTCCAGCAATTGCAGTTTTGATGCTGCTGAAATATATGGAATACTACAAGCTGTGAAAATCACAACGATCAGAAAATTATAGCAATCTGTCATCTATGCACTCCATAAGAAACTTGTATTTTACATAATCTATACACAATCTTCTTTAAATTAATGAAATTACAGTAACAACAGTGTAGGTCCCATCACATATTGGTAGGTACTCCAGGTAATGAGATATGCGGTCTAGCAGGAAAACAAGCCTATTTTCTAAACTACTTTCACAACAGAGATTCAAACATCATCCGATCTAAAAAGAACACTCAAACAAAAAACGAATGTGTGTGTACTTTGTACGCACGTAAGAAGTTATACTTCTATTATATGATTTAAACGAAATTAATATACTTTTTATTTATATTTTGTTTAAATATTAAACTAATTTATACTTACTACTTCTCAAACATTTTTATTAGAACAGTGCCAAATATTAAAATAATAAAAGAATAAAACACACACAAACACATTAAACAAGCCACAAATGATGTCTGAACATTAATTGTCGAAAATTTTTTTAACTAAATACGTATTTTCTGAAAATACAATTATATAATAAATATACTTACAATCATAAAATGTATTAAAAAAAAACAAAAAAGAAAGTTTCTATTGGGACTCGAACCAGCGCTGATAAGAGCGGTTGGTATTGGAATTCATTCGCCTTCTCCGCTTAGCCACGGACACTATGTGTCATTATTTACGAAGATCGACTAACTAAACGGATTAAACTTGTGATATTTTGATATTTTGAAAATTGATCAAATTATTTTAATTTTGAATTGAAATGATTTAGAATTGAAAAAATACAACAAAACATAGAGTAAAAAAACAATATATTAGGTGAATATTGATAGAAATTTTGATGGTAATCAAATTATATAAATAAAAGTATTACATACTATGTATTTTCGCAGATCAAATAGGTAGGTTTATACTCATGATACATTAACAATTATTACGTACCTGTTGCTTTTAAAAACTATTTAAAAGTCACTACAATATTATAAACTTTTTTGTTTCTGTCCTCACAACAATAAAACTAATATATTATACATTTGTTTACCTTTACCTTTAGCTCCAAACCACAGCTGCCATATCGGATAATTTTTGACATGTCATTTGAACATCCAATCAGAACAAAGTTATAATGCGCATGCTCCGGGCTGAAAGGTTTTAACATATAAAAAAATCACCCTCTATCGCCGGTAAAGAAGTATAACTTCAAAAATAATGGACCTTTAGAGTGACCACTGGAAAAGAAGCAATACCAAGGTAAATAGTTTGCAACCAAATATTTCCTACCACCAGCTTCCACCAATGAAAAGAAAGGTTTCAGGATATCCAATTAATTCCAACAATCAGATTTTGTACCACTGTACATATGGTAGTTGAGGTAGTTACCCCCGATGATGGGGTTGATTAAGTTGAACACTATTTACCAGACATATATTTATTTGCCAACACTAAATATGTCAGTAACGAGTTGGTGGACAAAGTCTACATTCTAACTACATTTATGTCTAAATAATGAATGGTGAATAATGAATGATCTCTCCTTTACTTTCTCCGTATCTATAAATAAATCGTAATTGTTTTGTTATGATTTCATACCTGAACGTGACCATAAAATACAATAGTACATAATTGCTGACTCTGTTGTTTTTCAAACCGAGTGATCTACATTGCAGAAGCAATGTCACCTAATTTACAAAATCAAAACAATGCATGTAAATAATATTTGTTCGAGACTTTTTAAAAATTAAATTGATATGGATTACTCTTATTTTTTGAATGCTAATATAAATCCTATACACCACCATTTTGAGATTTTAAATGCATTTTATGATTTGAATGTGTACGTTTAGTGCAGAAGGAGACCATTTTCTGCAAAATATTAATTATAAATTCGATTTTATTTCGAGCGTTCACTTGAGATACGTACCAACAAATTCCCTTCCTCGAATGTTATGTTTAGTCACAACTACTATATCGGCTAGAAGCTGGGACTCGTAATGAGGCATTCGAAATGTGGCTATATAGGTGTTTTCTAAAAATTATTTCCACTGCAAAAGTCTCAAACTAAGAAGTGTTGAGACGAATTGGACATAACAGAAAGCTTATGAACACAATTAAAATAAGAAAAGTATCGTATCTGGGCCAACTGATTCGAAACTATACTCTTTGCTACAAGTCATCATGAAAGAAAGAGTAGAGGGAAGAAAAAGTTTGGAAAGAAAGAAGAAATCTTGGCTGAGGAATATCAGAGTCTGGAGTAACCCCAGTGTACAGGATTTTATATTAGCATTCAAAAAATGAGAGTAATCCATATCGATTTAATTTTTAAAGTCTCAAACAAATATTATTTATATGTATTGTTTACATTACGTAAATGGGTGACATTGGTTTTGCAATGTAGGCCACTCGTTTTGGAAACAACGAAGTCAGCAATTATGTTACTATTAGTATTTTCACGGTCACATTCAGGTGTAGTTAATCATAGCAAAACAATTACGATTTATTTATAGATACGGAGAAAGTAAAGAAGAGATTATTCATTATTAAGACATCGACGTGGTTATATCAGAGACGTTGTCCACCAACTAGTTACTGTCGTATTTAGTGTTCTAAATAAATATATTCTGGTAAATAGTGTTTTAACAAATCAGCCCCATCATCGGGGGTAACCACCCCCAGGACCAAGATACCAGTGTTGAACAGAAATTTCACGTTGCAAAAGATAGGGACGCGTTTAAAACTGTGATAGCCAACCTTCGTTAGAATACGGCACTATAAGAAGAAGAAAATCCTGTCTCAACCAGATTGTTAGTAGCCCCACTCATGCCGATGACAGCATCAACTGTTAAGCAGAATAATATTGTTATTATAAATTAATATTCTGATATAGCGTTTTTTTTTCAGTATATTTCAGTGTTTTTATAGAAATGAAAAAACAAGAATGTGTGTGTACTTTGTACGCACATAAGAAGTTATACTTCTGCTACATATTATGTGATTTTTAAGACTATACCAAAAATTTAAAAAAATAAAAGAATAAAACGCACACAAACACATTGAAAAATGCCACACAGAATAAATGATTTCTGGACGATAATAATTGTTGGCAAAAATTTTAAATACGCATTTGCTGAAAAAAAATTATATAACAAATATACTTACAATCATAGTATGCATAAAAAAATAAAAAAATAAAACTTGAATCGGGAATTAAACCCTTGAATTTCGTGCCGCTTTGACTCGTAATCGAAGCGTAGACTCACTCGTCCAATCGCACATTATTTATCATGTGGAAAAATACGGTAACTGAACGTTTTACTGTTTGACAATTGTTTTGAAAATTATGTAGTTTAAATTTTGTGGAAGAAAATATAAAAATATAACAAAACAGTAAGAAAACAATATATTATCTGAAGATTTGTAGAACTTTTGTTGGTAATCAAATTAAGTATGTAAATCAAAGCATTACATACCTACTAGATAAATAAATCTACGCCAAAAAATCATAATATAAAAATAAAAATCAAACCTAAGTTGGGATTTTTCTCTAAAATCCGCATTCTTGAGAAAATAAATGTATGTATTTCAACCTAATCCAAATGTATAATTACAATATGATTATAATAAAAACTAGGTACTTACCAAATTAGAATGAGTTTTCCTTGTCCAAAATAGTCCAAAAGTCCAAAAATATAGGTATATGAAAACTATTTAAAAAGGCAGTATAACTATTAACTAACTTTTGTTTGTTGTTTCTTTTCACACAAATTTTAAAACGCAACAACCATAAATAATCTAACTACAGCTGTGCCACAGCCACCATATTGAATAATTTTTGACATGTCATTTGAACATCCAATCAGAACAAAGTTATAATGCGCATGCGCCCGGTCGCTAGGTTTTCCCATATAAAAATTTACCCTCTATCGCCGGTAAAGAAGTATAACTTCAAAAATACCAAACAAAATGTTAAAGGAAGAAAAAATGCTAGACTGGGGGAGAAGGCTTGTCTACATTACAAAAGAACAGCTGAGCAGTCAAAGATTGGTGAGGAATGTTTGGAACAGACAAATTCTTTCAGTTTACCAAGAGCTTGTTAACTACATTTTCCAAATAGTCTACGAGCTAGTGAACCCTCCGACTAACGGTCTTCCTGTAAGGCCAGAAATTTGTATAGTAATAATATTCATAGCACACCAAGGCTAAAAACCATGACCTGACAGGCATCAGCCCTGCACGTGTATCTACCAGGTGAATCGAAAGTGCATAGTTTAGGGGTAAAATAAACATTCTCCTGTAAGATTTAAATTTAAGTATGTGTTTGAGTTAGTTATTTAGAAGAAATGTGTACAATGACAGGCGATTATGAACAGCATAAGATCTTGCCAGGCGAGGGGAATGATTAGGGGTTTTTCCTAAAATTATTTGTTTTGCATCGAACAAAGTTGTTTTAGATTTTTTGAATCATTCCAAATAGAAAATATCTTTATGCCTGGTTGCACCAACAAATCTTAAGCTCCAACTTAGCTAAGCTCTACTTACAGATAGGGCCTCCTTGAATATCACTTACTTTACACTATAATTTTAGATTCTTACCTTATTATCAATTATAACTATTATTATATTATGATATTCTTATTGTAATATATTATAATTATATTATATTAATTCTTATGATATTCTCGACTTAAGCTTAAGATCTGTTGGTGCAACCGGGCATTAATGACTTTTCTCTTAGGTTAATAGTTTTTGACATATACGCGATTAAAAATTTAAAAATTACGAAATCGGCCTTTTTTAACCCTAAATCAGACATTTAACTAAAAATTTCAATGTTGCCAAGTTAGATATTCTTTAAACATTGATTGATGAAATTCCGAAGAGTTTTTTGAAATACAATATCGAAAACCCCTTTGTTTTTTAATTGCTAATCAAGCGGGCGCGACAGTATAGTATAAGTGAGGACGTTTGAGTTTGCATAAATTCATTATCTCGAGAATGGGCAAATTTGAAGAGAAATCCTCAGACAGGTCGATTTTTATTCTTAAATTAGGATTTTTTGGCATATATATATAATACTAGTGACGTCATCCATCTGGGAGTGATGACGTAATCGATGATTTTTTAAATAAGAGTAGGGGTTGTGTGATAGCTAATTTAAAAGGTTATTTAATTGTCTAGTCAGTAATATAAACATTAACATAATTTAAAATAAAAATGTATACCACTTTTATTCAAAAACCAGGGAAATGTACCAATAAGTTTTCAATTTAAAAATCTTTTAGTAATATTTTTAATATTTTCAATAGAGTTGAGACTTCTGAGCTTCACCGATGAGGCATAAGGATGCTGAAATAGCTATATGGAGATGGTGGTCCAACTCTGAATCAAATATAAACAAAACCTGCCTTGATCTTTTTTATCGTTTTCAATATTATTAATTTTGCTATTAGGATTGAAAACTAACTTCATCTATTAACATAATTATTTGTACAGTGTGCACAAAAAATTTTTTTTTATTAAATTAATTTAGACAAAAAAAAATTTTTTGCACACCCTGTATAAATAATTATGTTGGTATTTAT
Source organism: Diabrotica virgifera virgifera (assembly GCF_917563875.1). Classification (NCBI taxonomy): domain Eukaryota; kingdom Metazoa; phylum Arthropoda; class Insecta; order Coleoptera; family Chrysomelidae; genus Diabrotica; species Diabrotica virgifera. The sequence continues at coordinate 7,023,839 of NC_065443.1, read as the reverse complement.
ATTACTGAATAGATAATTAAATAACCTTTCAAATTAGCTGTCACACAACCCCTACTCTCATTTAAAAAATCATCGATTACGTAATCACCTCTCTGAGGATTTTTCTTCAAATTTGCCCATTCTCGAGATAATGAATTTATGCAAACTCAAACGTCCTCACTTATACAATGCTTATACTAAAGTGTCGCGCCCGCTTGATTGGCAATTAAAAAATAAACCGGTTTTCGATATTGTATTGCAAAAAACTCTTCGGGATTTCATCAATTAATGTTTAAAGAATATCTACCTACCTTGGCAATATCGAAATCTTTAGTTGAATGTCCGATTTAGGGTTAAAAATCGCAATTTTCAAAATTTTTAATCGCTTATATAACAAAAACTATTAACCTAAGAGAGAAATCACTAAAGACCTTTTCCGTTTGGAATGATTAAAAAAACCTAAAAAAAACTTTGTTCGATGCAAAAAAAATTATTTTGGGAAAAACCCCTAATCTTTCCCCTCGCCTGGCAAGGTGTTATGCTGTTCAGATTCGCCTGTCATTGTACACATTTCTTCTGAATGAGTTACTCAAACACATACTTAAATTTAAACTTTACAGGAAAAAGTTTATTTTCCCTCTAAACTATGCACTTTTCGATTCACCTGGTAGATACACGTGCAGGGCTGATGCCTTGCAGGTCATGGTTTTTAGCCTTGGTATGCTATGAATTATCACTAGAAAAATTTCTAGCCTAACAGGAAGACCGTTAGTCGGAGGGTTCACTAGCTCTTAGACTAAAAGGGGTCCGTTTTTTTTTCTTAAGTCATTACCTCTGCTTTCGAAATTGTTATCTGTTATCAAATCTCGTATTTGTGGACCTACAAAGATCCCCGTTTTATTTTCGCATCACTTAGCCTAGGAAACTGTTCATTTAAGTACAAGAAACTTTGTCCAATACTAACTTGATATGCAGTGGTGGTAGGTATACTTTTTAGGATCAACCAAAGGCGTCTTTTGATTTTTTGTCTTACCAGGTTTAAGGGACTTAGACCACAATATCTTTTTATAATGGCTTTTACGATCTCAGCTGTCCCTTTCACCAAGAAAGTAGCAAAATTTTGTACACCCAGCCTGCATACACCCAAGCCAAGTAACATAGCAATTAAAAAAAAATCCTCAAAATTATCTTCCCTGCTTCTAAAGTAACATACTTTATTACTTTTTTCAAGTAAACCCCAACCCTTATAGCCCAGTTGTATGTTTATACAATGTTTCTATGATTCCTGTTTTTTTTATATTTACTCGTAAATAAATTTTAATAAAACAATGTTATCCATCTTTAGGTGGAATTATTTCAGCCACTCTCTAAAAATATAGTGCCAGTTACTAACTCCCACACCTACCTGCATATAAATCTCGGCATACTATGCAAATTCCGCTAATTTACAGTTGCTCAAATATAATCCAAAAATCAATAAATGTATCTACTACACCTTTATTCAAATCGAGGAAGGCATCCTACCTAAATATTTACACTTATAAAACTGACAAACTAAGCGTGTGACCCAATAGTTAGTTACACCACCTATCTCTAATCTCGAATCTTTGATAACATAACTCAGTGGCTTTGGAATTCTATATGCTGGACTGGTCATGCTTTATAGTTTAGAAACAATAGTAGTCTTTTTATTGAGAAACCCGATACTATGAAAGATACTTTTATCTGTATAGGGTATTTCAGGAGGGCCAGGTCATGGAATTATGGTATCTACATTGTAAAAAAAGATGACATGCACCGTATATCCCATGCTTCGGCATGCTGGACGTGCCTTACAGTATGTAGTTCAACATCAAGAGGTATGAGCTGGAACAAAAAAATTATTATGAGCAATATTAATAATAATATTTAAAAATATTAAAATATTACTAAAAGATTTTTAAATTGAAAACTTATTGGTCCATTTTCTTGGTAACACCTCCAAGGCTTCTAAAATTTGCAAGCCAGATAGATGCTGAAGCGAAAAAGACAAGAGGGAATTAAAAAACTTACAATTCACGACCCCGTCTGTTCAGCTGGTAAATTCCAACAGAAAATGGGCCTAGTTACTCAAAGAAGTAACGACCAATAAAATAATAAAATAAAAATACCATTTTTATTCAGTTGCAATGCGAAGGCAAAACATTCTTTTCACTTAGAATACGGAGCGCAATCCAGCACTCTGAATCGGCGATTTTCGACTCTTGTTGGAGTCTCATCGGAAAGAACGTAGGCCTGCTGCTCCATACTCTAAGTGACCAACACCGAGAGTTTATCCCATGAATGAACTAGGTGACTAGCTGAAAGATGAAGTAGTTTTCAATCCTAGTAGCAATATTAATAATATTTAAAAACATTAAAATATTACTAAAAGATTTTTAAATTGAAAACTTATTGGTCCATTTTCTTGGTAACACCTCCAAGGCTTCTAAAATTTACAAGCCAGATGGATGTTGAAGCGAAGCAGACAAGAGGAAATTAAAAAAACTTACAATTCAGGACCCCGTCTATTTAGCTGGTAAATTCCAACGTTACTTCTTTGAGTAACTAGGTCCATTTTCTGTTGGAATTTACCAGCTGAACAGACGGGGTCGTGAATTGTAAGTTTTTTGAATTCCCTCTTGTCTTCTTCGCTTCAGCATCCATCTGGCTTGCAAACTTTAGAAGCCTTGCAGGTGTTACCAAGAAAACGGACCAATAAGTTTTCAATTTAAAAATCTTTTAGTAATATTTTAATATTTTTAAATATTATTAATATTGCTATTAGGATTAAAAACTACTTCATCTTTCAATTGCCAGATGACGCTAGTCACCTAGTCTAGTCCATTCACGTCAGTTGCGGTGTGGGGGATAAACTCTCGGTGTTGGTCACTTAGAGGATGGAGCAGCAGGCCTACGTTCTCTCCGATGAGACTCCAACAAGAGTCGAAAATCGTCGATTCAGAGGGCTGGACTGCGCTCTGTATTCTAAGTGAAAAATAAGATTGTTTTGCCTTCGCATTGCAACTGAATAAAAATGGAATTTTTATTTTATTTTTAGAAAATTAATATATAAAACCCACCTAGCGCATCATAAGGACCTTCATATTTTACTATTTTTTAACTTGCAGTTGAAAGTAGTTGTAGTTTCACTGAGTGAAATATCTTTAACCTTTCTTATTAGGCTCTTTTGGCTAACTCTTCTTTCTTCCGACCTAGAATGGCTATTAGGTTTCCGAGGGCAGACGGGTCACTATATTTCCTTCTACTATATACTCTCCCAATAGAGGACTCCCTGAATTCTCTATTGTTCAACCTGATCATGGATGAAATAATTTAAAAAGTAAAAACTAAAAAAGGATACCAAATGGAAGAAAATCAACTTAAAATTATGTTTTATGGTACTTCTTTATTTCTTAAGCACTCCCTATAACTAAGTGCTTTAATTTGTAAGTTATTTATAATTCTTTAAGCCAAACATTAATTGCAACAAAAATTACGTGAAATTTTATTAGGTAGCCGTGAAAATATTCAATCAAAAATAATTTTTCAAAAAAAAATTAATGATAATCCAGCCTGATCCCTAATTTATTATTATTGGATGAGATATCCAAATAAATTCGTACGAACTACGTAGTAAACATTGTTGGTGCGCAAAATATTAATAAAAACATACAATATTCTACCTAGTCGGCTATAACACTAAATTTGCTTAAAAATTTGATATTATACTATTTTTATAGTTCCATTTGCTTTGTTACCTTTACTAATATGAATTTTTCTAATGAGGAACTGATTAATGAAATTTTTGTGCTAGTGGAGTATACCAAAAATGTGCTACTAGCAATAATAATTTTTCATCAGAAATTCCCTTACAGACAACCAAGAAGAGAAACATTTGAAAATATAGTAGAACGGTTTCAACAGACTGGACACTTAAATTATGATAAATCTGATAAAACAAAAACTATTGTAAATGAAGAAAACAGGAATTAAATGTAATCCTTAGTGTCATCGAGGATCTGCATACTAGTAAAACCGTTCTTACAATCTAAGTATCTAGTCTGTTGAGACCGTTTTAGTATACTTTCAGTTTCTTTTCTTGGTTGTCGTCTATCAGGGAATTGCTGATGATAAATTTTTATTGCAAGTAGCTCATTTTTGTTATATCCTCCTAACACAACGCCATTTTAATCAGTTCCTCATTAGAAAAATTAATATTAATAATGGTAACAAATCGAATGAAACTATAAAATAGTATAATGTCAAATGTTTAAGCAAATTTTATGTCACAGCCAACTAGGGAAAATTTTGAATGTTTGATTAATATTTTAAGCACCAACATTATTAAGCACTTACGAATGTATTTGGAAATTTCATCCAATATTAATAAATTAAGGATCAGGCTAGATTACTAGGTATTTTTTGATTGGATATTTTCACGGCCTCCTAATAAAATTTCACGTAATTTTTTGTTGCAATTAATGTTTGGCTTAAAGAATCACGAATAACTTACAAATTAAAGCACTTAGGTATATATTAGGAATGCTTAAGAAATAAAAAATACCATAAAATATCATTTCATTACAATACTTGAATATAGGGTGTTTCATTTAAGAAAACTCAGAAAATACTCATTCCGAGTTTCGACCCACCCTGTATACTCAAATTAAACATTTCGCTATACTGTTAATGTTTAACAATAGTATACTATATCAAAAATCGTTTGATTATAAAATAAAAATTTTATGTCGAATCACTACAATTCTACAGGGTGTAAATATTGCTACGAAACTAACAAAAAAACGTAATTCTCCTTTATACCACCTCGTATAATATTACAAACCCTATATTTTAAGAAAGGAAACATTGAGCAGAATCCAAAAATGTAAAAATATGTAGGGTGTTTTCTTTAAAAAGACATAAGTTTGTGTTACCCTGTCAATACGGACGTCCCTGTATATTTGAAAATATTTTTAAATTATGGTACTATGTGTGCCCCAACTTTTACCTAAATAACTTTTTTTCGCATCTCTTACGACAAACGAGTAATTGGACTTTGTCACACTAACGCCCCACCCTGTATGTCAACCGATGGTGATGGCCCCTGAATCGAATTAAATCAAATACTGTCTTTTTTTATATGGTCCTTTGGTCTTAATGGTCTCAAAGGGGATTAAAGGGGAAATACTATTTGATTCATGATTATCCTAGGGGTTTTTTGAAACACACTCAGTGATCAGAATGTTGTTTTTTGATTGGAATGTGTCTAAAGATATTCAACCTCTCATCTTTACTGATGAGCCCAGAGAGGATGAAGAGGACGAAACACATTTCTAAGAACTGGTGTTTGGATCTTTGATTCTATTCGAAAAACTTTTCCCAGCCCGAAATGGTGGATGTGTGAATTGTTCGTAAGGGGATTTTTCCACATTCTCTATTTCATCTGTTTGATTTCGTACGAGTGGTCGTCAAACCATTAACCTTGGATCTTTTAATCACTAAGTGTGTTTCAAGGATCTACATATATTTTTAAACATATATTTTACTTACTTTAAGTAATTAGGGAATTAAAACTTGAGACTGTCATTGTCGGATTTGCCGTAGATTTACGCACCTTCTATGTCTAGGTCTCGAATGTTGTTTTTTGATTGGAATGTGTCTAAAGATATTCAACCTCTCATCTTTACTGATGAGCCCAGAGAGGCTGAAGAGGGCGAAACACATTTCTAAGAGCTGGTGTTTGGATCTTTGATTCTATTCGAAAAATTTTTCCCAGCCCGAAATGGTGGATGTGTGAATTGTTCGTAAGGGGATTTTTCCACATTCTCTATTTCATCTGTTTGATATCCTAGGGGTGATAAATAGATAGTCTCGCTTTGATCTCTTATCTCTAAAACTGATTGATTATCTGTGTGTATCAGAGCGTATATTGATAAACAATGTTTTTATACTTTTCTGTAAATTTATCTATCAAATATCATCACCGATGTTGCTGTAATTTTTTTCCTTGTTGAACATCTATTGACTACAATGTTTTTTATTTTTCCTTGTATATTATTACGTTTTTTGTACCGACCAAGATTAAATCTATATTTTAATGCAAAAAAAGTTATTTTGCTACGCATTATTAATTAATAATAGACAAAAAGCGAGTGAAGTTCTTGGATCAGTAAATTCTGTGGTCGGTCGATAATCATAAGGTTCAATAACTCGGCTGGGAAACCACGTATTCTGCGGCTTACTATGTACTGTGTAAGTATAATGTAAGAGGAAGTGAAGAGATTTATCGACTTAGAAATTTCGATGAAAATTTTCCAACGACAAATATAATAACAATCAATATAATGTGTTGTTGTTTCTTACGATTTTACAAGATTGTTGAACTATTTATTGATTAAAATAGTATTATTTAAAACTTAACCTTTTAATCAAACTTACTGCTAACTGATACATAATTCTTTTACTCTGTTACCTTTGTCTGTGTATGGAGATGGCCACTTTTGAGCATGTCCTAACCATCTCAGATTTTATGATGCCCACGATATTCAATTTTCAATACATCTTGTCTAGTTCTATATTTGGACTTTTATCCATATTCTATTCCATAGCTCTGCCGTCCTAAATTAAAACGCGGTATCTGCAATAAAATTGAAAATCGAGTTTTTGATATACAGGGTGAGTTTTTAGTGCGGGATCGGTCGATAACTCCATTATGGTATAAAATATCGAGAAAAGTTATTTAAAAAAAATGTAGGCAATGATATTCTCCACGCTTGGAAAATATGTCCATTTCTACAGGGTGATCAGTAACTGCGTGGTATATCAAACATATAATTTTTTAAATGGGACACCCTATATATTTTTTCATATTTATATTCCCCTCATAATTCTTGTTCATATAATATATGGTTTTGCATTACTATACAGAGTATTTAACAAGTTATGACCATTTTTATTTCGAAATCACTATGAGATTAACACCCTGTATATAAAGAAGTAATTTGTAGACAATCATTTGTTTTATGTAATAAGATAAACAATATACTGTAGTTTTTAAATTAAGTCCAATTCACATCATTGACGAATATTTGTATACAGGGTGAACTACAAAACCAAATTACGATTTTCTCTATTTTTTTAAATGGATCACCCTATATTTTATTTTTCAACATTATTGTATTTAATGTACTCTTTCATTTTTATATAGCATTCCCTATATCTAAACTGATTACTTTCCGAGATATTTTTAGTTTTCTTCAAATTTCGGGACTACGTTCAATTTTTCTAGTAGAAATAAGTTAGTATTGAGTGATAATTAAACAAAATTATTTTTATTAGATAAATAACTAACACAAAATATAAACCATAGCAATATGCAGTGAATATACCAATAAATGTGATATTAAGAAATTATCATATTTCCCTAATAGACAAGAATCGTAAAATTCCTACAAAAAAAACTTTGTATTGTATATAATAATATAACAAGATTATTTTTATTCAATAAATAACTTACATGAAACATAAATCAAAACAATATACAACTGATGTAACAGTTTTTAGATTAGTATATCAAAAGCATTCTAAGCCAAGAATTTTTTAGTAGAACATTCATTTTTATGAGCACTTTTAAACTACAAAACAAAATTACGATTTTCTCAATTTTTTTTAAATAGATCACCCTATATTTTATTTTTTTTTAAATATTGTATTTACGATACTCTTTCATTTTTATATAGCATCTCCTATACCTAAACTTATTAGTTTCTGAGATATTTTTAGTTTTCTTCATATGCTGGGAATACATTCAAATCTTATAAATATAAATAACTTACATAACAAATAAGTATTACGTAATAATATAACAAATATTTTCATTCAATAAATAACTAACAAAAAAATAATAAACCATAATAAAATTTAATGAATGTACCAATTAATGTGATGTTAAGGATACAAGTCTAAAATAAATGTTGAAAATGACCACTTTCAACGACTATGCAATTTTGTAACCGATATTCAAATGACCGAGCCACATTTCTAACATTTTTGTAAGTCAATATTATTAAAAGCTTCTTTTATTCTATTTTTCATATCATCAAGCGTTGTTGGATGCTTCTGGTATACAAGGTTTTTTATATAGCCCCACTTGAAAAAAATCAATTTTGGAAGAACTGAAGCATCGTCGTATAAAAACCTCAACCGTCAAAAAATGTGGACCAATCATATAATCTGTAACAATATCACCTTAAACATTTATAGATCACCTAGTTTGAGTGTTAACAAAGTAGGGATTTCTTGATGCATACTAATGAAATTTAATATGAAAATTATATTATTAATAACTGCGGGTCACAATCTGCAATTAGTTAGGAATGTGTTACTAAAAACTTCTTGGCTTAAAATGCTGTTGATATAATAATCTAAAAACTATTAAATTAGTTGTATATTGTTTTGATTTATGTTTTGTGTGAGTTGTTTATTAAATAAAAATAATCTTGTAATTTTATTATACACAAGATACCTACCTATATTTTTTTTGTAGGAATTGTATGATTCTTGTATATTATGGAAATATGATAATTCCTTAATATCACATTTATTGATACATTCATTGCATATTGCTATGGTTTATATTTTGTGTTAGTTATTTATTGAATAAAAATAATTTTGTTTAATCATCATTCAATACCAACTTATTTCTACTAGAAAAATTGAATGTATTCCCGAAAGTTGAAGAAAACTAAAAATATCTCCGAAAGTAATAAGTTTAGATATAGGGAATGCTATATAAAAATGAAAGAGTATAATAAGTACAATATTTTTGAAAAATAAAATATAGGGTGATCCATTTAAAAAAATAGAGAAAATCGTAATTTGGTTTTGTAGTCCACCCTGTATACAAACATTCGTCAATGATTTCAATTGGACTTAATTTTAAAAACTACAGTATATTACTTATCTTACTACATAAAACAAATTATTGTCTATGAATTACTTCTTTATATACAGGGTGTTAATCTCATAGGGATTTCGAAATATAAATGGTCATAACTTGTTAAATACTCTGTATAGTAATGCAAAACCCTATATTATATGAACAAGAATTATGAGGGGAATATAAATATGAAATAATATATAGGGTGTCCCATTTAAAAAATTATATGTTTGATATACCACGCTGTTATTGATCACCCTGTAGAAATGGACATATTTTCCAAGCGTGGAGAATATCATTGCCTACATTTTTTCTAAATAACTTTTTTCGATATTCTACACCGTAATGGAATTATCGACCGATCCCGCACTAAAAACTCACCCTGTATGTGGTCTCCTTGTGACCTTATTTATGCTTCTGCAATGTCTGAAAACCGTATCATTTTATTTACTACCAAAATAAACAAATTGGAATATGCCGTATGTGCATATAGAGTCCTGAAAGAAAACTTGGAGAGCCGATTTCTCGGTTTTAAGTTGGTGCACATACCGCGTTTTATTTGAGGACGGCAGAGCTTTCCTCCACATATTTTCCTGAAAACGTTTCTTTCTCACACTTGTTGCATAACTTGTTCAGATTTGTTCGTCGTTCATATGTCTCACTGGCATACAATAATATAAGTGCATAGTGTGTTAAATTGGTTAAATTTGTTAGTACCTGTTTGTATGTCTGTTCATTATAATTTATAATATTTATCTTTTAAATTTTGTCAAAATTTTATAATGTAGGTACGTACTATTTTGACTTGTCAAAAACAAAAGAAATTTTGTGTATTTGATGAAATAAATTCTATTCTATTCTATTCTATTCTAAGGTCTTATCACTGTCTTATATATTCTTAGCTTGATCATTCTAGATATGTTTTTACCTCTTAATAACTCGATTAGAGCAAAGATACATCGATTACCATCCATAATGTTTGCTTGAATTTCTGCCTTCATATTTCGTCTCTTGATAAATGTCACTCATAGGTATTGGAATCTTTATATTTCTTTGAATTCAATCATTTTTTATTAAACGCTTTTCTTTAGTTCAATCGTTTGAGTCAAATATTTAGACGTTAATTTCACTGCCTTTTTTTCAATGCAAATGAATGAAAATTTGCAGACATATGCATTCACGGGAACAATACACGAATAGTCAATAATTTTTTTATGTATATTAATTGTTTAAAGCCATAGTTGTCGAGGTACTTTATGTAATTAAAAAATAAATAACAAAACGATTTTAATGGAAAATGCTTAAATTCTCTTGTTTTTACAATGTAGAAACTTGAAACTTTTACAGATTGTAGCTAATTATATGAACTATACATAATTTCACTTTTTACGTTGATTGTTTAAGCCCAAAATAATTAACTTGGGCCCGAAAGTGTTTGCGGAAGGACAGTTTTATGTTGAATTGAGCCGAGTGCGATCATTAGACGGCTTACGCATCGAGAACTGCATTGCGAGAAATTAACAGGGTCTACACCGTGCAATAGTAAAGCATTAGAAGAGATGGAAAGACTGCGAAAACTGTAATAGGTGTAAATAATTATTTTGATTTAAGAAAGGTATGAAGAAATTACAGAAAGTCTACAATGTATGTATCAAATGTTGAAATGAATGCAAAAGTCTATCATATACATTTGTCTTAAACATGACGATATATTTTAATATTTGAGAAGTGTAAGACTAAAAAGTAAAAAATAAAAAAATACGAAAAAAAATTTTTTACCTTTGATCTCACTTTTTGTGAATGTGACATATTGATTCCAAATATTATTTTAGTAATTGTGCTTTATTCCATATTCTTACGATTAATACCTGCGTTTTTTCATGCATGCGATTTCCTCTATATTTGAACATCTCAGATGTTATTTGGTCATTTTCTATGATTTTGTTATTGTTTAGACTTTAATATTATTAATTTCTTCCCTAGTGGGGGGCATGTCGTTCCTATGATTTGAATTTGACCGTATACTTGGATATTCTTCACCGTTATCTAAGTTTACTTCTAGATTTTCGTATCCATTCAGCAAGTATTCGAACTATTCCCGCCATCTGTTTACAATTTAGAATGTCTTTTTCATTCATTACATGTTTTCAAATTTGGTTTTTCATAAATAGTGGCTTAAAGCACGGTACACAGAGAACCGGTATGTTCGCACGCATGAAAAGGCGAACGCGGGACGTCATATGTGAACCTTAATTTTCATCCGGCAATGCTAAATGAAGCGGTAATATTGTTCGAATTTTAAAATTATGGACCTATCATCGCTATTTAAATAAGAAATTGTATTTTATATTTTTTTACTGTCATTTTCCAATATGCATTTAATTTAAACATGAATTTCCATTGAAAAATAAAGATTTTAGGTATCTGTTGTCCAATATACATTTACCATACTATGTTAAAAAAATAAAACAGAAATAATATAAACATTCACTTTACTTCTGGGTCTGTAAAAATGTTTCACATAAAATTGTGTCTACTTACTGTTATTCTAAATTGTTGAAAAATATTTGACTAAAAACTTAATCACAAATCAATTATGAAATTTTAAGTTTTAGATGAAGTACGTAGAACCAATTACTTGATGACTTTCAAATTTTATTTACAAAATAGAAAAAGGTTGATTTTAAGTTAAACCAGGTTAGAAATCTAAAAATTTCAAGTGAGAACATTTTATTAGACTGTAATATACATACATATACAGAGTGGGCAAAAGAAAAGAGTCCACCTCGATATTTGGCAGTATTTATGAGATTTTAAAGAAATTACGAAACAGGTCGATTTTTGATCTAAGTGGGATACATTTTTACGGTACATACATTTGTCATTTGTCAACCCCCTCCCTTCCACTTCCCCCACCACTTATTTTTAAATAGGGAATAGGGGTCGTGTGCTAGCTCATTTAAAAGGTTACTCGATTATCTATTCAGTAATATAAACATTAACATAATTATTTATAGAGGGCGTTCAAGAACAAATATTTTAATTAAATTAATTTACACAAAAAGAAGGATTTGTGTAATTTATTTAATTCAAAATACATTCTGCTGCTGTCACAAAACAGAAAAAAATATTTTTTGATAAATAAGCATTGCTCTTCGCTTAATTTCAATATTCAAGCTGTCACCTATCTGCCTCTTGGTAGGTTGAATATTGAATTTAAGCGAAAAACAATATTTATTTGTCAAATAAACATTTTTCTCTGTTTTCTGTCAGTAGTAGAATGTATTTTGATTTAAATAAATTGCAATCGTTCTTCTTTTTGTGTCAATTAATTTAATTCAAAATAATTTTTCTTGGACACCCTGTATAAATAATTATGTCAATGTTAATATTACTGAATAGAGAATTGAATAACCTTTGGGGTGGGGGAAATGGAAGGGGTAGGGGAAATGGAAGGGGTGGGGGAAATGGAAGGAGTGGGGTAAAGGGAAGGGAGGGGGTTGACAAATAACAAATGTATGTACCGTAAAAATGTGTCCCCCTTAGATCAAAAATCGACTTCTTTCGTCATTTCCTTAAAATCTAATAAATACTGGCAAATATCGAGGTGGACTGTTTTCTTGGCTTGTGTGTGTGTGTGTGTGTGTGTGTGTGTGTGTGTGTGTGTGTGTGTGTGTGTGGTTAAAAAAAATGACTGCGGATTACTGGATCCATTCGCCTAATTGGCTTACTCTGTATATGTATGTATAAAATGTTCGCACTTTAAATTTTTAGATTCCTAACCTGGTTTAACTTTAAATCAATTAGCATATTAATACATATTATGTATATTAATAAAAAAAAACAAATTTGCGGGAAAAGTTTTATTAATAATATTAGAATTACTATAATTAAAATCATTCTTTTTAATTAGAAAATTTAGATATCTTTTTGTCAAGTGCTCTCTGGTTGTTTTTAAAACTTATTTTTCTGTTAATATCCCTCATTCTAATGAATGTTCGTGTTCTGCACATGCATAATATCACCTCAAATGGTCATTATAGTCTCAGTTTTAATAAATTACTATAAAACTAATAGTTATATTATAATAGTTTTGAAAATACACAGTTATGCTAATAAACAACAATTTGTAACTAAAATAATATAGAATTACTTCAATCGTTAACATATTAATATTTTAAAACCGCTTTAATCTATTCACTTTCAACGCCACCACATACGAAATAATCCATCCAAACAATAAGCAAATATCTGTTAGGTTCCCACGTGACGTGCTGCGCGGCCGAACCAAATTTAGCGACGACAATCGTCATACCGGTTCTCTGTGTATAGTGACCTTAAAGCAATTTCCATTCTTTTCATTTTGTGCCCCTCATGCAGATTTCTTATATCTTTACTTTTGTAATTTTCCACAATTTCTTCCAAGAGTTTTTTATTATATGTTATTTTCTTTTTCTTTATTTTTTAGTTCGTTCTCGTTGTTCATTTTACTCTCTTTCAGCAGCTTTTGGTCCTAATTTTAGCATCCTCCAATATATTCATTTATAACCAACCATACCTCGCTTAACTCTTCTCCAAATGTTGTTTATACTGTTCTGCAATGGACACAAAAATACTTTTTTGTTAAAAAATACAATTAGTCCTGTCACCAGGGGGGGCACAACGGCACAACGGCCTCCTTAATTCAGATGGACTTATCCAAGTTTTTTTATGTATTTTGACCCGTAGAACACGAATTTTTTCGGTAACAGTTGATCCGGATGTCGATAAGATTGTTATAAACAAAGAACTTGCGAAAATACATAACAGCGATTTTTAGCAAAACAAAACATTTGCATTTGAGATACACGCGGTTAAACTTTAAAAAAATCGAAAAAGTGCAATTTTTGAACCCGAATAACTTTTGATTAAAAAATAAAATGGCAATTCTGCTTACTGCATTTGAAAATTCAAGTCACATTATATTGGTTTTAATTATTTGCATTGCTAAAAATTAAGTTTCTATATGTTAAACAAAGCCATAAACACATAGTGTTTCCCGTGCCCAATGCATGCGTTTTAATGTACGTAATCTACGTATGAAATTGTCTGTATATACAGTAGAAATATACAGTAGACATTGTCTGTGTGCTCGCCTACTCGTTGGATTTCAAATGAGAAATGCATTGAAAATATCATTCAATCACTATGTGTTTATAGCTTTGTTTAACAATAAAAAAGAATTTTAAACAATAAAAGTAATCAAAACCGATAGAATTTGACTTGAACTTTCAAATGCGGTAAGCAGAATTGCTATTTTATTTTTCAATCAAAAGTTATTTGGGCTCAAAAATTGCAATTTTTCGATTTTTTGAAAGTTCAACCGCGTTTATGTCGAAAACTATGCATCCTACGAAAAAACTTGTAAAAACGTTTTTTGTTTAGAATGACAAAAAATACAAAAAAATGTTTTGTTTTGCAAAAAATCGCTGTTATGTGATTCCTCAAGTTCTTTGTTTATAACAATCTTATCGACATCCGGATCGACTGTTACCCAAAAAATCGTATTCTACGGGTCAAAATATATAAAAAACTTGGGTAAGTCCATCTAAATTAAGGAGCCCGTTGTACCCCCACTGGCGACAGGACTAAATGCTTTTCATGATTTATTTTCTTCTAATTTTAGAACATTAATTTATGAACAGTTATTAATTGAATAACAAATGCTACATTGGTATAATTCCTGATAAAAACTCGTGCAATAGAAGGTTAATCTGCATTTCCTAATCCCACCATTCTTAATTGATATCCTTATCTAATTCGACATCAAGAGTTTAAAGTGTTATTAAATGTAGAAAATAATCTACTTAGTTACAGTTTGTTGTCTATCTCCACGACGAGGCAAGCCAAAACGTGCCTGCTACTTTTTCCGTTATGTCTAAGAATGTGCATTAACCTTTAAAGGACGTCGTCGTCCTCACTCTCGACAAATATTACACCATCACCATCATCACGTCAATCTGTTACCGAATGGTAATACTGTCAACACGAATGTGTTCCAGTTCAGATGACTCATATAATTGTTATTCATGTAAGACTAATTGACAGGTAATAAATGGGAAAAAATGTGCGTGAAGATTAATGAGAATGCCTAATGAAATGGCCCATGAATAGTCAAGATTCGGCTTTTAATAAATTATATAATTAGTCTGGGCAGATTTTCGGAGAATATGCCATTTTTGGGAAAAGTTATTTACCAGCAATTTTATTGCTGGAATCGAAACTTATGATTCTATAATATATCAATAATATAGGTATGCAAAATCCGTAGATAGTGTGCTACTTTTTTTATAAACAAAATGGCGCCCGAAAATCGTGTTTTTTTTCAATTTTTCTCTAAAACTCCAAAGATTTTAACTTCACACCAAAAACACCCCAATAAAAATTCACCGTCATTAAATTCTGCATAGAGACGTCTTTTTACCGATTTACTTCGACGAAAATTTTCTCTGGAAAATGCGAGTTTTTCCAACAAAATCTTCAATTTTCAACTAAAATTTTGGATAAGTAATTGTTTATCAATAATTAAATAACTTAGTAATATAGAAGCTCTTTTCGTATAAATTATAATTCCAGACGCCGCGCCGATGGAAATTGAATGAACAGTTTAGCAACAATTGAATTGTTAATTAAAAATTTACGGTCGCTATTATAACCACAGTAATTATGATACATAAGAATAAATATGATTTTTGTATAAAAAGACATTGTACCTATCTAATGTACTTTACAGAATTTAACTTGGACTATTTAGGCGGCCTCAGGAATATTTTAAAATTATAAACAATTTTTTGGCTTATAAACAAATAGAATATCTCGGGAAATATTAAATTAAATTAAATTAGGAAAACGGTATTGGAAAAAAAGCGACAGGAAGCTTCAGGTAAAAGAAAAAACGTTTATTTGTGGTGAGTGATTCCTGAGATACAACCGGTCAAAGTTGACCGGCATTTACGGCAAAGATATAAACAATAGGATCATAATTTTCAAACCATTACCTTTCTATTTTTGTCCTCTTTTTTCACACCAATTTCCATGTCTTTAAAATACTCATAACATATATTATTATAATAAAAACTATCGATATTACGAGTTAAAATTGCCAAAAATAGCAAAATTCCAATTAAAAATTAGGTTGGAGAAAATGTAATCTCAAAGTTCAAAATCGATATAAAAAAATGCATTTTCTCGGCTTTCCATGGAGCAATTTTAAATGCCACATTATTAAATGTCAAAGTTGCTTTTGTTTTGTTATATTAAATTAATTTATTTATTACGACAAAAATTTTTAATTTGTTTAAATAAAGATTGTTTACATAATATACAGCTTTCAAATGAGAATATTTGTGTTTTTAACGTTAAAAGGTACACTTGTAGTAAGATTATCTAAAAAAGTCTACATCTGGAAAACATATGTAGTTTTCTTTTCTTGTAAATAACTTAATCTATTATAACAAAACAAAGTAAGTTTGACATTTAATAATGAGTTAGTTAGACGGCTCTACTCGAGTTACTTGGAAACAAAAAAAAAATGAAGGAAATTACTCCATGGGAAGCCGATATATTGCATTTTTTTAACGGATACCGATTTTGAACTTTAAGATTACATTTTCTCCAACCTAATTTTTGATTAGAATTTTGCTATTTTTGGCAATTTTCACTCGTATATCGATAGTTTTTATTATAATAATATATGTTATGAGTACTATAAATATATGAAAATTGGTGTGGAGAACGAAAACAAAAATAAAAAGGTGATGGTTCGAGAATTATGATCCTATTGTTGATATTTTTGCCGCAAATGCCGGTCAAGTTTGACAGGTTAGACAGCTCAGGAACCACTCATCATAATTTAAAGTTTTTTATTTTAAAGGAAGCCTCCTAACGCTTTTTTCCCAATATAGTTTTTATGATTTAATTTAATTTAATATTTTCCGAGATAATCTATTTATTTATAAGCCAAAAATTGTTTATAATTTTAAATATTTCTGAGGCCGCTTAAATAGTCCAATTTCAATTCTGTAAAGCACATTAGATAGGTACAGAGTCTTTTTATACAAAAATCATAGTTGTTCTTATGTATCATAATTATTGTGGTTATTATAGCGACCGTAAATTTTTTATTTACAATTCAATTGTTCCTAAACTGTTCATTCAATTTTCATCGGCTTTTGGAACAAGAATCTATGCAAAAAGAGCTTTCATACTACCAAGTTATTTAATAATTAATAAAGAATTACTTATCTAAACTTTTAGTTGAATATTAAAAATTTTGTTGAAAAAACCCGCATTTTCCGGGGAAAATTTTCGTCGCAGTAAATCGGGAAAAACACGTCTCTATGCAGAATTTAATTACGGTAAATTTTTATTTGAGTTTTTTGGTGCAAATTTAAAATCTTTGGAGTTATAGAGCAAACATTGAAAAAAACACGATTTTCGGGCGCTGTTTTGTTTATAAAAAAAAGTAGCACACTATCTGCGGACTTTGCATACCTGTATTATTAATATATACAATCATAAGATTCGATTCCAGCAACAAAATTGCTGGTAAATAACTTTTCCTTGTATTTTGCTAATTAGCCCAGAGTTAATGTACTGTATGCGGCAAAATAAATAGTACTGAAATGAATATTGAAATGTTTATGACTATTTATACATCTAGGATACATAATATAGCCTTGCCAATATTATTCACGACGACGCACGTTCCCGATAAAACAGATGTTAAAGATGTCCTTTGTTCAGTGGTGGATCTACGGGGAAGGAAAATGAGGAAATTCAAACATAAAAATATTGAACATTTTTATGTTCAAATACAAATAAAAATCTATTAGCTGACATGACACCGAAACCACAGAAAGACAAATTCAACCCAATAAACACGCTAGTTAGGAAAATTAAGGGAACAGGCAATACAGGCAATACAGGCATTAACTGTAAGTTATTATTTATGTCTTGTATGTAATCTGAGTTTATCTTTTTTATACCTTTTGGTTGGTTTTTCTTTAGAAGTTCTAAATCTTTGGAAAATCTTTAATTCTAGTCCTCAATTCCGAAATGCCAGATGGTGAATTTGTCTTTGAATCTGTCTCTGGAGGTTAGAGAAAAAAAATATAAAAACTATTATAAAAATCTGGGTATGCATGTAGGAATATAATGATTGTAATTAATATGATAAGAATAAAGACTCGCCCCAAGAGGATAAGTGTTGCAATAAAATGAAGCTAATATTTAAATTTCATGTCTTTAAATAAGTCTTCCCTACCATTTTAAGTTTGTCAGCGGCGGGGATGAAGTGTCACTGTCATGACAGTGCAACGCACAACACAGAACATAAAATTTGTAATAACGACTATGGAACACAAGATTAGATCAGGTGCTAGAATGTAAGATTATGAAGTATGTTCAGTATCACTTAGATTAAAAGAGAGTTGCCTATAGAACGGGCACCAAACATGTTTTTAATGGGAAACAAGTTAAAACGAATACAGAAGATAATGATTAATGAAATACTACAGAAAATCAAGTAAAATTATTATTTGAAAATAAAATAGCAAAGATGTGACGTTTGTAACGTTACAAAATATAAACGCGAAATAAAATATTACATTATTACCGAGGGCCGAAAGTCCCTGAAAATTTCTATAATGTTTATTTTAATAAGTTATAGGGGTGAAAGTAAAAGAGACAATTTAGTTTGATTTTTAATTGCAAATATTTCATTCAAAAGAAACTTTTTATTTATTCTAAGAGACTTTTGGCCCTCGGTAATACCGTAATTTCTTATTCTGCGTTTAAATTTTTCAAAAATACTTTTCATGGGTTTTTTTCGGGATTCGAAAAAATAAATACATTTAAAACATTAAAAATTTTGACAAGCGACATTTTGCGCCTTTCCCCTTAAGTTAAAGATGATTTTATGTAATCGAATGAACTATCTTCCAATAAAGTCGTTCCAGGAACGCATGTCATAAATGTTTCCAATATCATTTTAAAGTCAGCTACTTTAAAATGCATAAATATCTGAATTGTCATTAGGAATCAATTCAGATAAAATTAAATTATTAGAAGAATTTTTTACCAAATATCAATAACAGTATTTGATTAATAACTTTATTAATATTTTGAATTTTGACAACGATCTCTGAAGTGGAATTCGAAACGTCAAATTAACTTATTTTAAAGCAAAATTCAGCTAAATATCGCTAAATATCGACTAAATCAAAAATAAGCTAAATATCGACTTTCATTTCGACTCGATTTCAGAGAGAATATTTATACAAAGAATAAGTAGACGGTATCAGAAATAACGTTTAAATATACAAACATATTTGAAAAAAATTGTTGAAACAAAAAGAATCTTTAAGGTTACCTAACTTTAAGGTGGAAATAGGAATAAAATTTGACTGATTTAATGAAGTAAGTTAGATTAAAGAAGATGAAGAAACATTGTCAAGAACTTTAGTTAAAAATAAATGTATAGATACTGAATGCAGAGTAAATGCATATAAATAAATGTAGCTTTTTACCCTAGGGCTACAAGGACTGTTTTCCTTCTTCTTCTTCTTAAGGTGCCGAGACCGCTTGTCGATCGTTGGCTCTCATGTTGCGCAGCATATTAACAATCATTGTCTTATTTACAGCCGCACGAAATAGTTCAGTGCTAGTTTTCCCAAACCATTGGCGCAGGTTTTTAAGCCAAGAAGTTGTACGGCGGCCCACACTTCTTTTTCCCATTATTTTACCTTGCATGACAAGGTGAAGTATGTCATATTTTTCTGGGTGACGCATTATATGACCAAAGTATTCCAATTTGCGCCTTTTAACCGTGTTCACTACTTCGCAACTTTATTCAAACGTTGCAAAACCCTTTCGTTTGTGACTCTTTCTACCCAACTGATCTTCAGAATACGGCGGTAGACCCACATTTCAAATGCTTCTAGGTTTTTTAAAAGCGATTCTGTCAGTGTCCATGCTTCAATCCCGTAAAGTAGTACTGGGAATATATAACATCGGACCATTCTTATGCGAAGTTCCAAATTTAGATCATGACTGCACAGGATTTTCTTAAATTTCATAAAACTTGTTCTTGCTGTTTTCCACTGTAAATCAATAGAAAATAATATTGACTTCAAAGTTGATTGAAAATAAAAACTTCAAAGTTTTTAAAATAACTCATCATCTATGGTTGAACATAACATCATTTTATGGTTCATTCCAGTGATGTACTAAAGAAACTGAGACATAAATACCAAAATTTTAAGTTCTACACACTATAAAGATGGTCTTTCTGATGGTATTTTTGACTAATCAATTAAAATAATACATAACACACAATCGATTCATTAATTAGTCCAGAAAGCCACTGCGCATCCGCTAGGTAAAATATTCCGATTCGGATTTTTTGCACAATCTTACTCAAAAAGGGCCCCTTTTAACAAATTTGTTATGTTGCCAGGTCCAAAAATGGGTCAAAATTTTTTTAAACGTTTTTTTTTTGTTTTTTTTTTCCAAAATTATTTTTTTTGCATCGAACAAAGTTTTTTTAGGTTTTTTGGATGTTTTCAAACAGAAAAGGTCTTTAGTCACTTTTTCTCTATAGTTTTTGACATAATATAAGCGATTAAAAATTTAAAAATTGCCAAATCGGTTATTTTTAACCCTCAAAAACTATGTGAAAAACTGAAAATTTCGATGTTGCCAAGGTAAGAAGATATTCTTTGAACATCGATTGATGAACTCCCGAAGAGTTTTTTGCAATACAATATCGAAAACCCCTTTGATTTTTAATTGCCAATCAAGCGGGCGCTTGATTGGCAACCGTTGCATGTATATGTAACATGCGTAAATATATGTGCGGAATAATATTTCGATTCAATTTTTTTCACCACTTTGTTGGAAAATATCCCCTCTTTTTTGTTTTTTGTTTGGTTTTTGTTTTTTCCTAAAACTAATTTTTTTGCATTGGAAATTTTTTTTTAAGTTTTTTGGATCATTCCAAATGAAAAAGAACTTAAGTGACTTTTATGTAAATGTGATAGTTTTCGAGATGAAAGCGATTGAAAATTTAAAAATTGCAAAATTGGCCATTTTTAACCCCCAAAAACTATGTAAAACACCAAAAATTTCAATGACACCAAGGTACGTAGATCTTCTAAGAATATCGATTGATGAAGTCCCGAAGAGCTTTTTGCAATACAATATCAAAAACCCCTTTGTTTTTTAATTGCTAATCAAGCGGTCGCTACACTATTTTTAACCGTCGCATTTATACAACATTGTGTGTAATAATATGCGTAATGTGCAAAAAAATATTCTGATTCAATTTTCTTTCACCATCTTGCTTAGAAAGAAAGAAATTTGCATGTTGCCAGGGTGAAAAATGTGCCAAAAAAAAACAATTTTTTTAAACTTAAAATGTTCTCCGATTACATACGTACATAAACGGTTGAAAATAGAGCCGCTCCCGTTTAATTAACAATTAAAAAACAAAGGGGTTTTCGATATTGTATTGCAAAAATCTCTTCGAGTTTTCACCAATCAATATTCTTTAAATATTTACGTACCTTGGTATCATTGAAATTTTCGGTGATTCAGATCGTTTTTGAGGGTTAAAAATGGCCGATTTTGCAATTTTTAAAATTTCAATCGTTTATATCTCGAAAACTATTACATTTACACAAAAGTCACTTAAGATCTTTTCTATTTGGAATGATCCAAAAAGCATAAAAAAATTTGTCCGATGCAAAAAAATTAGTTTTAGTAAAAAACAAAAAACAAACGTTTAAAAAATTATGATTTTTTTGATCCTGGCAACATACAAATTTGTTAAGAGGTGACATTTTCAAGCCAGATGGTGAAAAAAAATTGAATGGAAATATTTTTCCGCCCATATATTTATATTACGCATGTTACAAAAAAATACATAATATACATGCAACGGCCGCTTGATTGGCAATTAAAATGAAAGGGGTTTTCGATATTGTATTGCAAAAAAGTCTTCGGAATTTCATTAATCTATGTTCAAAGAATATCTTCCTACCTTGGCAACATCGAAATTTTCAGTTTTTCAGATAGTTTTTGAGGGTTAAAAATGGCCGATTTCGCAATTTTTAAATTTTTAATCGATTATATGTCAAAAACTATCAACTTTAGAGAAAAGTCGCTAAATACCTTTTCTGTTTGAAATTATCCAAAAAACCTAAAAAAAACTTTATTGGACGCAAAAAAAGATCATTTTGGAAAAAAAACCAAAAAAAAATTTAAAAGAAATGTTGACCCATTTTTGGACATGACAACATGCAAATTTGTTAAAAGGGGTCCTTTTTGAGTAAGATTGTGCAAAAAATCCGAATCGGAATATGTTTCCTAGCGGATGCGCAGTGGCTTTCTGGACTAAATACAAGCATTATTGTTATTGTATTTTTGAATATCCGACACCTGCGAGACCACCACTGGTCCCGTGAAATTTTTCGCTTAAAAAACAGCCATGGTTTAACGCAATTTATCCATAACTCAACCTTATTTATTTCACTCAGAAATAATTTAATAACGTAGCTTTGTTTCCCATCTACAGTTATAGATTATTTAATAAATCTCTTGTTTTTATTGTTCTCGTTGCTTTTATGAGATGACAACAACGATAATAAAAAAGGTAATAAAGTCGAAGCCGTCTTCCTGGTGGGTCCGCGATATAAACGATTTGTCAAAGTGTGAAACCACTTAGTTTGTATTCATTATAATCTGTATGTGTCCAACGAAGCATCGCGGAAATCAAAGTGTAGATCCTTTTTTGTACCATTTATACTGATTATCTACGTTCAAGACGATTGACTATTTTGCCAACGTAAAGATTGTGAATATGAGAGATGAGAACTTTTTACCTGGGGCTTTAATAGAATTTACATTATAAATACGCTATCTTGTTATGAACCCTTGCAGGACCAACCTTTTATTAGAGACAGCGATGACCAAGGAGGTGTCAATAAATGTCCACACATGAATAAATCAAAAATATGATTCTTTATTTAAACTAATATAAAAATAACACTTTTACAAATAAAAAAATTATTCCTAATGGAACAGTTAAAGGATGAGAATTTATAATTTATCTGGAGTCTTCGGCTTCAGTGGAATTGGCATCATCCTAGGATACAGAAACGTTTAACTTCTTGCTGTTGTTACCGCATATGGGTGTCCCGAAAAGATAAATCATACCACAGATTCTGGGGTCAAAAATAAGTTGATTGAACCTCACTTACCTATATACAATATTGCATACAAAAAAAGTTAGCCCTTTGAAGTTACAAAATGAAAATCGATTTTTTTTTTCATATATCGAAAACCCGTACAGATTTTTTGTTGAAAATGGACATATGGCATTCTTATGGCAGCAACATCTTATAAAAAAATTAAAGTGAAATTTGTGCACCCCATACAAAATTTATGGGGTTTTGTTCTTTTAAACCCCCCAAACTTTTGTGTACGTTCCAATTTAATTATTATTGTGGCACCATTAGCACCAAAAACACAATGTTTTTAAAACTTTTTTGCCTCTTAGTACTTTTTCGATAAGCCAGTGTTTATCAACATATTTTGAATATTTGTCGAATCGACCACATATTTGTATATGGTTAAGAGGCTACAGTAGCGATCAACAGGTAGCAACAAACGCGTTCCAAGATTGCGGCTCTAATTTTGAATATTTTGTCGAGATATTTGGCACATATATTCGCAATATAATAAAGAATGGCGGTACAGAGCCCAATTTCAGAAATATGTTAGTACGTGGAAATTACTCTATAACTAAATAAAATATTGAAAAAAGGAGCCTGTACCGCCATTAAGAAGAAAAAATAATAAACTTTCTTCAAATAAACTTTTTTATCCCACGCCTAGATTTTGTGTAATCTTGGAACTACTAAAATTTTTCATTTCTAACAATAAATCGAACATAATATAACTAAATAACTAATTAGGCAACATAGAGAAATTATCACTGTCATTTTAACAAACCTGCGTCAGATTTTCTCAAATCTGTTCTGTCATCTTTATCGATATCTGTTCAGTGCAGTAGTGTGTTAATTTAAGAATTCGTTTTTGTTGTTTCATAGGAAAGCAGTGTTTGTTGATAGTTAATTTATTATATATTTGTTGTTGTTGTATAAGTTGTTAGCCTCTTTGAAAGAATAGATTGTTGTTAATTGTGAGTTTTAGTTATATGTAGGTAGGTAGTTATATTTTACGTGAAAATATTTCGAATTCAAATGCGAGTATATAAAGTTTTAGGAGGATTTTTTATTCTAAAAATATTATCAGTAGTAAAATGGAAAAAGTAAATCAAGCGAAAAATAAAGTGAAACCTTCCAAGAAAAAGTCCATTAAAAACCGTGCCAAAATTATGCGAAAATCGAAATTTGTTTCGCTTCACAACAAAAAATGATTATTTATTATTGTTTTATTATTAGATATTTCATGCAAATACCTTTTAAATACCTATCTTCACATAAAATTTTCACCCATTTTGGTTTATTTTTCTAAATTATCTATTTATTAATAATAAAATCGTTTTCTATTACTTTCATTTAGCGCGACTATGATATTGTCAAAATATTAATCTTAGATAATGTCAAAGATTACCACTGTTGCCAAAGTTTATGATACTATCTCCCGAAGTTATATTTTGTTGCTACCTGTTGATCGCTACTGTTTACTCTTAAGTACGATTATAGAGACCTGTTAATAATCTGAAAATTTATTTATAATTTGCATTTTTAGGTATATTTTGAATGAGAAGCCACATCTCGATAAAACGTGACTTGTCAAAAAAAGACTAAGAGGCAAAAAAGTTTTAAAGACACTGTGTTTAACTAATGGTACCACAATCATAGTTTAATTGGAACGTACACAAACGTTTGGGGGCTTTAAAGGAACAAAACCCCCATAAAATTTTTATGTAAATATATTAAAAAAGAAGCCGCATCTCGATAAAAACTTGATTATCGAAAAAATACTCAGAGGCAAAAAAGTTTTAGGAACGATGTGTTGAACTAATGGTATCACAAAAATGAATCAATTGGAACGTACACATAAGTTTGGGGGGTTTAAGGGAACAAAACCCCCATAAAATTTTTATGGGGTGGACAAACTTCACTATAATTTTGTTTTTAGATATCCCTGCCACAAGAAAAATTCATGTCCATTTTCAATAAAAAATCTCTAATGGTTTTCGATATATTGAAAAAAATCGATTTTCATTTTGTAACTTTAAAGGGCTGTAACTTTTTTTATGAGCACATTTGTACTAAGGTAAGTTAGGTTCAATCGAACTATTTTTGACCCCAGAATGTGTGGTATAATTTATGACCAATCTTTTCGGGACACCCTGTATAATTCTTGCATTTTAAACAAACTATGGTTGTTTTTGCCAACTTATTGATATTTAAAAATGAATAACCATTTTCAATTTCGTTGCAAAACGAAAATACAGCCGAACCATATTCCAGTCCAATCAGAGAGTGCTGTAAGCACCTCTACCGGTTTCGAAACTTATTAGTCTCTCATCAGGAGGCACATATGCTGCTCTCCCTGATCCACCTTATTGATATTTTTTCTTTTAAATTTTGCTAATTTTTAACATGAATGGTCAAGTCCCTTTCCATTTTGGGATGGTGTTGAAGGTATTCAAGTGGGATTATTTATAGTCCACTGTCAAGTTTTTCTAAAAGTGTGAGGAAATATATTGAATTATAGAACTGATAATTATAACATCTAATAGAATAGGGCCGTAGTATTCCGACAACTACTAATTATTTGAGATTTTTAGGAATAAAGTTATTTAGAAAATCGGAGGTAATGCAATATTGTGGATACTTTATAATAGGCCGGACCAAAACATTTTAATAATTTTTCTACACGGCTAGTTGTTAAAAGTTTGAACTAGTATTTATATAATCCTATACCAAATTTGGGCCGATTTAAAAAATAATTAACCGGCCGTTAAATATTCTTTTGGTCGATTTTTTTTTTTAAATTTTGTACAAGGCTAGTTGCTAAAAGTTGAAACTAGTATTTATATATTCATATACCAAATTTGGGCCGGTCTAAAAAGTAATTAATCGGGCCCCAAGGCCCTTACAGAATTTTTATTTTGTTAAAAAAATTCCTGGAGCTATTAAAAAAGCTGTCATATTGTATTGTTAAGCGAAAGAAAGAATAATAATAGTGTCGACAGTAAAAAATACTTAAGCTTTTAAAGGACGTTATAGAATATCTAAACAAAATTTTCTAAGATAATACAGCGCTGGTCATCGACAAAAGTAAAATTCGGAGAGGAGTTAAGGAAAACAGACGGCAACTCCAGCATGAGTATAAAAATTTAAACAAGTCAATTGAAGGGCTATACTTTGATGAAAGAAAATATCAAACCATGGGTTTCGGAAACACGAGAAGAATTATGAAAACTGAAGACCATATAGCTTTAATTGAAGGACCTGGTAGTTTATATTTTGGGTACTTAGCTCTTAGCCAGTCTCGTGTCATAGATATTGTCGAAGGAATATTAGATTACTTACAAAACCATAATATAGATCTAAGCAAATTAAGTGTTATGGGATGTGATGGTACAAATGTTAATTTGTACTGAGCTGGAAGGTGGAGTCATTCGAATTATAGAAAGGCGAGTAAATAAACCATTACAGTGGAGTGTATGCCCGTTGCACGCTAATGAACTAAAACTAGATAACAACACAAAAGATCTCGATTCATATTCTAAGCCGATTGGATCGCTCCTTCCCAATTCCAAAAAAATGCCTGTCATTAAATTTAAACCCATAGAAGCTGGCCTGCCTCTTGTAAATGAAAAAGATCCAAGTTCAGATAAACAGTATTTGTTTAAACAATCTAAAGCCATAATTGGAGATGGAACATGTTCTCAAAGTTTGGCAGAGAGAAGTCCAGGGAAGATGGCACAAACATGTCGGTTCACTACAGCTAACCACATTCTTAGAGTTTATATAGCTACAACTGATCCTTGTGAAAGCTTAAAGATTTTAGCTGACTTTGTAATACAAGTATATTTTCGTATGAGGTTTGAGATAAGAACACAGCCAAGATTGGAAATATGGTGCCAACCATCCATGGAAATTAATGCATTCCTAGAGAGGTTTCCGAATAATGTCTCATCAATTATCAATAAAGTTATTCAAAACAATGCTTAATTTGCGCATCCGGAAATCATTCAAATTTGTATGTTAACAGATTCACGTTAACGTATTAGAGAGGTTGCGTTTTCATAGTATCCCAAATCCTTAAATCAATTTCGATGCAGAAGATTACATAGATCTCATAGACTGGATTAATAGTACTGTAAAAGATCCTCCTCTAATACAGCATTTATTGGCCGACGAGGAAGTGTGGGACATTGTGAAACAAGTTCCAAAGTTTGACAACTTTCCTTGCCATACTTAAGCGTCGGGGAGGTCTGTGAAGATAATTACTGATGCGTCAATAAAATTGAAGAGTTATACTCTTCTGAGATAATCAATAAAAACGTTTCTCACGCATATCTTTTAACGTTGTAAAAAGAGAGTTTTGCATATTTCTCTGCACAAAATAGCCGGTAAGGAGACAGTTTGCAAGTATTTGGTAAGTTTTTATAAATGTATGTTAGTGAATGAATCTTAAACTACAGTTAAGCCATATTTGTTATTTTTTGCAAAAGGCAAGTTTTCATTTATACGCCTCATGTAAAACACGCTGTTTAAAATATGATCGCTCATGGGTAATCTTTCATTTTTCATCTATAAGTACATGCAAAGCAGTGTATATTTCAAAAATCTGACGATTTGGGCGGGGCGTAAGGAAATGGGCGAGTTACAAAGTTTCACAAGAAAAAACCGAATATTTAAATGAACGATGGATCTAAAAACTAAAAAATACGTGCTCAATATTTGTCAAAAATCTATCGAATGATACCAAACACGACTCCCCACGGAGAGGGGTGGGGGTAAATTTTATATTTTAAATAAGAATCCCGCAATATTTCGCGAAATGAACATCAGATCGAAAAACTGAAAAATACACTTATTCAATATGTTTGTAAAATCTATCGAATGGCACCAAACACAACCCCCCACGGAGGTGGGGTGGGGCCTTAGAATTTTAAATAGGAGCCCCCATTTTTTATTGAACATTCGGATTCCCTACGTAAAAATAAGTAACTTTTATTTGAAACATTTTTTCGAATTATGGATAAATGGCGCTATAATCGGAAAAAACGATTGTTGGAAATGGAAAATTAAATTAAAAATAGAAAGTCCTCACTAAAATGGAAAACTTTACTCAACTTTTTTTGTTTTAGAACCTACTCTTCACAATCCAATAGGTCCCCAAAGCGTTCGAGTGACTGCACATTTAGCATACTTTCCTTCCCTACTATAATAAAAATGTTGTAATAACAATATTTGTTCTTCTCACAAACCAACAAACATTAAATCATTAAAGTGGCTTCGAACCATTATTCCATTGTATCATAAGTTCTCTTCTGTTCCATACGATATTGTTAGACATGTGCAATGTGCAGGGTTGTTAAATTATTTAAGAATGGATAAGCCATTCTTTTGTATGTATCTATGGCTGAGCCTATTACAATGGCA
This sequence comes from Diabrotica virgifera virgifera, assembly GCF_917563875.1. Taxonomy (NCBI): domain Eukaryota; kingdom Metazoa; phylum Arthropoda; class Insecta; order Coleoptera; family Chrysomelidae; genus Diabrotica; species Diabrotica virgifera. The sequence continues at coordinate 6,995,207 of NC_065443.1, read as the reverse complement.
AATCGACAGCAGCGACCTCACAAGCGCAACCAAGTACTATCGCAAGCAGTTAATAATACAATAGGAGAATGTATATCAAGTTTCATAATGACGCAGTAAATAAAGCGAAGCTGTAGGGGAGAAGGCTATAATTCGAAAACAGTTGTTAAAATGATATATTACTAATTCATATCAACTATTTTATTTTGAAATAGATATATAGTTTGCATGGATAAATATCTCAGTTCTATTGTAAATTGTATATAAAGATGAACTTGTTGAACCAGGGCCTTAACCTTGTTCTTTATAACAAATAAATTTAGAGGAGAATCCTTCTGATACCTAACAATAGAACACTGAAAACTTTTTTTAACACTTCTGCAAGATGTATTACAAATTCATGTCACTACAGCTGTTTCGTGAGAGTACTTATATCAAATCAAAAAGGAATTATTTTCATTTTCCCTGCATTTTGAATACTGTTCTTATTTCAGTACCATGTCATCATGTTACGTGTTTGTGTATTAGTGAGACACAACTCAAGTCAATTAAAAAAAAAGAATGTGTGTGTACTTTGTACGCACGTAAGAAGTTATACTTCTATTATTATGATTTTAACGAAATTAATATACTTTAGGGCCGGTTTCACCAACGACAAATAGTAGTTTCTATGATTAAAGTTATTCGTCCATTAAACTGACATTTCTCCATTTTACTAATGTCAAATAAGACTTATTTTATTTTTTTCTCAAAAAAATACTTACTCTTCGAGTAAACTGGCAAGTTAATCTGGCTGTAAATATTTAGAAGAAAGTAACTTCGCGAGTTTAACTTTAAATTATCAAAATTATTTTGAAACAAAATATAAACTTAAACGTCTAATAAATTTTATTCGACGAATAGCTATTCATTGGTTTATTTGTTGTTGGTGAAACCGGACCTTAAATAGTTTATTTATATTTTATTTAAATATTAAACTTATTTTAATACTTACTACTTTTCAAAAAATTTTATTAAATCAATACCAAAAATTAAAAAAATAAAAGAATAAAACACACACAAATACAATGGAAAATGCCACAAATGATTTCTGAACAATAATTGTTGGAAAATTTTTAACTAAATACTTATTTTCTTAAAATATATATATATATATATATATATATATATATATATATATATATCTAATAATATACTTACAATCATAAAATGTATAAAAAAAATAAATAAATAAAAGATTGTATTGGGGATTGAACCCGCGGACCATGGCCGCGGTTAGTTTTGAAATTCAAGTAGGTATCTTTAGATTTTGGCTACGGAGGCATAATATGCATTATGTTGGAAGATAGACCAACTAAACGTTTTAAACATTTGACAGTTATGAATTTAACCAAATTACTTAGTTTTATTTTTGTATAATTTAAATATTAAAATACAACAAAACATAGAGTAAGAAAACAATATTTGATGAATATTGGTAGAAATTTTGTTGGTAATCAAATTATGCAAATCAAAGCATTACATACTAGGTAGGTTTATTTTACATTTTCCAAATAGGTAGGTAGGTAACTATGTAATTTTTTATTACGATACTTAAACATTAAAATTACGTACATGTTGATTTTAATAACTATTTAGAAAGTCACTACAATTTTAATCTTGCTTTTTTCTCTGTCCTCACAACAATAAACACTAATATACACAACATTTGTTTACTCATAACCGACATATTGAAAAATTATTGACAGTTCATTGTAATTACCCAATCCGAGGTTTAACGTTTCAGCTGCGCTCAGAACCAAGACTTTTGATGAATTCGCGCACATATAAATTCACTCTAAAAAATTTACTACTAAAGAACTATAACTTCAAAAAAAATGTGTAAAGAGATAAGCAGAGTAGAATTTTCTTCTATTGTTGAACTAATAATTGTTAATTTTTTAAATGAATATAAAGTATCTTAACAGTTCAAACCGTATTTTTGCTTGTCTTCGACAGTACTTCAAATATTGGGAGAATTTATTATTTAATTTATTAAGTAAAACCTATGAATTATGTAATGTCTTTGTAGGTGTTGCCGGCCAGCGCCGGTTTACCTTATTTACCTCTCTTTTCACTCACACAGAAGACCTTGGGACCAGAAGGGGGCATGCCACCAAACAATATTTTGGAAAAAACATCATTTTAAACTTATTTTCAAATCCTGAAATCCAATTTTTAAAATTTTCTTGGTAGTAAGGCCCATAATCAATTGGAAATATGATATTAAATACACAATAAAACTAACACAAATGTTTATTTAAAGGTTTTTGAGTTTTTGAACATTTTTTGAAAAAATATGAGGCTTATCCCCTTTTGTATAAAAAATTATATTCTAAAATATGAACATAAAATGCAACAATAAAATAATTCAGTTGTCAAAATTTTCAATATCTGAAAAGTAGTCCAAATGTTCAATGTCTTCCAGTGGTTCATTATTCTCAATATCTGGTAGAATCTGTTGGCAAGCACCAATTTCTGCCTACACTGTTTTTTGCAACCGCAAGGTGCACCTAATTTTTTTGGTTCTATTTTCTTCCCTTTTGTATTTATATACATATTCGTAAACTAGATTTTTTTTAGTCTTGCGCTTAATTTTTTTTGTCGTTGGGTATCCTTGTGCCCCCATCTAGAAGGCGCTTTCTTTTCTGGAGTTGGCAAGACAACTCGAGAAGTCTGTGGGGTATAAACCTATTCATTTTCCTACAATAAAGTTGGTATTTTACTAAAAAGGGATAAGCCACGAAAAACCTTTAGAACAATCCTAATATTTTTTGGTTCGAAAAATATAACATAAGGGGACAAGGCACACATTTAATAAACTTACTGTTCCTGAGTTTATATTTTCCCAATCGCTGCTACTTCCGGATACTGTATAGTCTTTGTCATCTTGGGTTTTATTTAAAAACGGATCTAGGTCACTGTGTTCAGAATCAAACTCAGGAAAGTCTATTTTCCGTTTACATGCACGGGAATGTTCCGCCGCCATGTTGATTACTACTGTGGCTTGTCTCCTTCTGTTGCAATATAAAGTAATGGTGACACAACGGGACTTAACTACAGCGGCGCCATCTATGAGAAAACTGCTGAAATTTTCTGTTTGGGACATTAATATGGTCTTAAAGTGTGCGATTTCTACTTTAACTCATTTTTGACGAAATTGTGGCTTGTCCCCTTCTGGTCCTAAGGTCTTAGTGTCACTCACACAAGTTTTCTGGCCACTGCCTCTTCGTCTTCGAACTGGTAATAGACCATTGGTAAGCACGGAAATCAGCTCGTTGTTATGATTGATGCTTCTTTTTGTACGTTTGGTCGAATGCAGTCCTATTACGTCTTTTATAAATGGTACTTTAAGTCCTCATGTAATTTTTGGTTTGAAATATACCAGGATGTATTTGCAATTATTCTTAGAGTTTTTGATTGGTATGTCTGCAGAATTTTGGTGTTTGATGGATTTGTACATCCCCATAGTTTAATCGCGTAGGTCCATAAATAGGCTTTTGTATTATTTTGTATATTGCCAGTTTGTTTTCTATGGATAATTGTGATTTTCTACCAAGAAGCCAATTCATTTGTCTAATTTTTAATTGGAGTTGTTGTTCTTTAGCTTTAATGTGCGCTTGCCACGTTAGTTTCTGATCAAGATGAATATCTAATAAAAATAATCATTATTAAATATTTAATTACTGTCACAACTGTCCATGTCAACTTTGATTGGGTTGCTTAAAACATAATTATTAATTACTATTATGAAAATAGTTAATCAATTATGTTAATAATCTTTATTTTAATTGATTAACTAATTTCGTAATTATAATTTATTATGTTTTCAGCAACTCAACTTAAGTTGACATTGACAGTTGTGACAGTAATTAAATATTTGATAGTGATCATTGTTGATTAGCGTTCGAACAACCGGCCCTAAATATTTAACTTCGGTTTTCATTAAGATAACTTGGTGGTTTATTGTGACTTCTTCTTTTGGTGTCTATTTGTTTCGGATATTGGCGACGATTCTGCCTAAAATTAATTTATTAACTGATGCTTTAAATAGATTAGTTGTTGTTGTGGAGAACCATTTCCTCAGGTTCTTTAACCATGATATTCTTCTCCCTACACCTCGCTTTAAAAATACTTTATTCCGTTTATTGTGCCATGTGTACAATTTAAATAACGTGTGATCCAAAATTATTGTTACTATAGTTGGCTCTGAACGACAGAGATAGCTATAGGGTGCATGTCTATTCTTAATTCAGATATACTTTCCAGTTTACGTCAACTTTGCAGTGTACGTCAACTTAAAAAGAGAAGTTAGGTTATGTAGAGATGTTGGTTGTGGACATATCGCTCATTTACCAGAACAACGTGATATCACAAAAAGTACAATTTTACAGGAGAGCATTTTTTAAGTTTCAAAAAATCATAAACTGGCTTCAAAAAATCATAAAAAAATAAATTGGCTTGAAATTGTAATTGGTGTATATTTTAACTATTAACTTTGAAAATAACCAGTCATTTTATCTAAAATTTATTATTATACTTATAGAATTAAGACATACAAAAAAAAAGAAACACATATATTACATCCTTTCTGAAAATATAGAAAGAAAGTAATGCAATAAATTAACTTGTAACATTATAGATGATAAAATTTTCTGGTTTTTGGTAACTTAAATAAATAAAACAGGTGGTTTTTATTCAAATCTTTATTGGAAGTTATAAAATATCTTAAAATAAATTGTGATTAACGATCATTCATGAATATGCTTTGAACACCAGAAGTAAAAAAATGCTGTAAATGAACATTAAGTAAAAATATTACTAATGTATTAGTATTAGTAATGAAACAAACATCTAATCACTTTACAAAACAGTTTTGAGTGATAAGTTTAATGTTCACGCATTATAAAATCTAATAGACTACTTACCCTAAGAAAGTATAGTCAGCATTACTCAATTGGACTAAAAATGTAAATGATACTGTAAAATTTACCCGTTACTAAAAATTATAAAGCTTCTTAAAAAGGTCTGTGATATCTTGGGATGAGATTCTTCTTAATCAAATCCATTAGATCTGCTTTTTTCCTATCAGCTAAACCAGGTTTCTGTGAATGTGCGTTAGTCAATTCTATATTAATGTTTTTATTTTTTTATCGCTATTGCCTTTCGAAACTCTTCATCAGCATATCAATATTTAAAAGATATGCCCGAAGGATCTTCCTTTTTGAACTTAATAACCTTAATTTCTGACAGTTTGACAGGGTTCTTACCTACATCTTTTGTTAAAGTTAAATTCATTTGATTACATACGTTTTTCCAATCATAAAAATCTTCGTAACACATTTCGTTGACATGAAACGGAGTACTTTTTTCCTCGCTGCCTTTATGGCACCTATACGCTGTGAGCTCGTAGGTAGAGGGGATATTTACAAATTCGCGAGCGCCAGTAGTGGCAAGTCTGTAAACGTTTACCGGAAATTTGACATAAATGTCAAAGTGATTAATTTAAAATTAAAATTAAAAACATTAATTATAAAAAATATTAGTTGGTCAAAGCTGTGGTATATATTTTTACCTTAAATACACTTACGTTTTAAATACTAAATTTCAGTTTTTTTAATGTTCAGTAATATGTAATTATAAATTAATCTAGCGCCATCTACACGATAATTGTGAAAGTATCCGAAGTAAGAAATTCATATTTTATCAAAAGAACGTCAAAATGATTAGCAGAATCTTAAAAAGATCGATCACAATTTAATTACTTTTTTGAGTTGTAAATATTAAGCGATAACAATTAAATAATAAATTTAAAAATTACCGGTGAAAGTTGAATTAGTAGTCCGCTAGGAGCGACACCAGCGAAGCTCAGAGCGTACAAAAGCATCAGGGGGTATACATTGGTCCTGATCTTAACTGTCTCTTTATCTCCTTTTCAATTTGAGAATGTGCCGAGTCTCTGCATACTCTGGTTTTAACCCCAGACACAGTTAAAAAATATGCGTCATTATTTTCACGGTTTGGAGCAACACATCCCTGAGCATCAACTTTGACATAAACATGTTTTGGTACAACTGTTTCGACGTTGTTCGCTAAGAATGTCCATTGTTTTTCAATGTCCCCCAGTGCCCAGTATTGTGCTAAAAGTTGTTGCCACTGACTCTCTGTGATATTTATTTGACATTTGAATGTAAAGGTATATTTGCATGGTGGCTTTAAAGAGCGTTCGGGAACAATTTTACCGGATTTGGGGGATTGGTATGCTTTTCCACTATTTCTTGACTTTTTCACAACATTTTTCTTCCATTCACTCTCCTGTCTTATTCTCTTCTTTCCCTTTTTCATTGGTGTTTCATCAGTTACTGGCGACTCAAGCTGCGCAGTAGTTAGATTTTCCTCTTCATTAGTTTAGTTGGATGTACATTTAAGATGTCCTGTAACGTTTTATATTGGTAAGTATCTTGGTATGAGGTGTCAATAGTAATCAATGTAGAAGGAGGAATTTCTTTATACTTTGTTGAATATAGAATGTTGTCACAGCAGTTTCCGATATCATCATCAAAACTTTCAGTCATACGTTTTGGCCTTGGCTCTTCTAGTTCATAATTGGGATCCTTGACACAGTCATCACTATCTACAAAATAAAAAAAAATAATTTGTAGACCAGTAAAAAAATAAGAAAGTTACAATATCTGGGACACGTAATATGAAATGGTAAGACATATAATACAGAGAAAGATAAGGAGTATAGGAAGAAGGAGAGTGTAATGGTTGAAGAATTTAAGGGACTGATTTAAATGAAGTTCTATAGAACTCCTCAAAAAATAAAGATAGTGATGATGATATCCAACCTCCGATTAAGAGACGGCACAATGAATAAAACTAGAGAAAACTAACAAACTAATAACAAAGTAAGGTTACTATTACAGTACTTATCTTCTTAGAATGACGAGATACTCTTTGTAGAACTACTTGATGACCTACTGGATGAACTGCTTGATGATCTGCTTAATGAAATGCGGCTACCCGTCGATTCGCAGCGGTTATGTTTTCCGGGATTAACTACGCCTCCATGCTTCGTCTTCTCTCCTAAAAAACCACAAGATTAATTATCTACAAAATATTTATATCCATAGCAAATAATAAAATTTATAAAATTCTCACTTACCAAAAACATTATCAAAATCAAAATTCTTAGAATTATCAACCTCATTACCGGAAGATCCAGCAACAGCACTATTATTTTCTAATGCTAAGTTGAGTATTTTGTTAGTCCGCGACCCCATCTGCAAAAATAACACTCTTTATGAATTTGTATTAGTATGTATAACGTGATAAAATGACATCGTAAACTGTGAAATAATATAATTTTTCTGGAAAAAGTGCACAACAAATATTTAAAACAAAAAAATCAAGTTTATCATCAATACTGGTTCTTCTTTTGATATTACCTTTAAAAAATTATATTTTTACAACAACAACGTGATATCAATGACAAGACTATTTCACATGTTACTGTATTTTTTCTGGAAGAACTAGTTAAATCCCTTTGTTACATTTTAGAAATAAAATTAAATATTTGATTGCAGCTTACTTTTGATATGATAGTGTGGTATAGTTGTGATGTCACGTTGTTTGTGAAAACAGAGAGCACTTCACCGTACGTCATACAGATCACAACTAATATGTCACGCTATTGAAAATAACGAGGTGTCAGAAAGAGACAACGCTACAAGATGATTTGTCACATCATTTCTGTCTCTTTCCCTCCAAAGTACATTTTACTTCTATGTTAAAGATAACACGTTATTACAGTATATAGAATGAAATACGGCGGATTTATTTAACGGATAATAAAAAAATCAGATTTTTCGAGATATCACGTTGGTATGGTAAATGAGCGATATACAGGCATCTTGTTTGATTTTATTTTTTATTGTTAATTATAATTTTGTTAATTCTTTTTATTTTTGATTAAAGTTCTGTGTTAAAGGTTTTGACTGATTTTGTTAATCAAAATTAATTAAACCAATGATATAAATTCAGATTAAAACAAGACATACGTAATTTTTTGCACGGCTAGATTTGATCCCAATAATTGTGGATCGCTCGTTATAATAGGAGCCGATTTTCGGTGGTTTACTTTAATTTTACATTTTTGGAGCCAGTTTTGTAATTGATCTAAATCTATTTGTAGCTTGTTTGACGCCACTACTGGATCATGGTCAAGCGCAAATATTCCTATATCATCGGCAAACCTAGCGACAGTTGTTCCATTCGTAGTTGGTATATCAGCAGTGTACAATAAGCACAAAAATGGTCCCAAGACACTACCTTGGGGTACTCCTGCCTTTATGAGTTGGTAGCTTCTGTTATCTTTGTCAATTTTTACATCGAAATGTCTGTTGAAAAGGTATGATTTTAGAAGTAAGTAAATCTTGATGCCAAACCTTATCAGAGGCTTGCTAAATATCTAGAAATGCTACAGTGTAAATGTTTTGTTTCTAAACCATCTCTGATTAAATTCTATGATCTCTAAACTATCCTATGGCATTGTTGAGTTGTGGTGTGTTTTTCCCTGCAGCTAAATTGATGATTTGGTCTACAATTTGTCTCTACAATATAACATTCTTGTTAAATGATTCGCTTTTGTTATAAATGTAGGTCGTTTAAAAGCAAGCAACGTGCATGTTATTATTACCCTTAATTGCGTAGCTGTGTACGCGAAAAAAATCGGTAATATTCAACAATTATACACATACTTACAGGCCATAAATTGACGACGGTCAGCCTTTAGCAGATCGACTCTCAGATCCGTCGAAAAAATGCTCCTCGCCACCTTGTAATTTAATACATTTCTTTGAACTTGATTACATTTCATATGAAAATTACAGTTGTTGCGGTTTTGCGGCCTTGAAGGATCTTTCTATCATAAAGTAAGAAGATAACAGGTTCGGACTCCGTGAGGACAACTTCATAAATGTATAAAAACGATACAACTTCCCGATATTCTTTTTGTTTTTCTTTAAGTGCTGTCTCCCAAGCAGTGCCCCCGCTACCAAATGTGCAAAGTGTGCTATGCACACGAGCGCCATCCTTTAGGGGCGCCAAAATCCAGGGTCAAAAATTGAAAAAAAAAATGCAAAAATAATTTATTTTAAAACAAAAGTTGAGAAATTAAATAGGATCAGGTATAAATACACACGAAACATATTTAAATTAAATGAAAGAGATCTTTTAAAACATTGTTTTGTTCTTGAAGAATTACTGACAGATCAGGATAATAAGCAGATAGAGTCAAATCCTTATTTGTTTAATGAAACTAAAGCGTTAAAGTTATTTTCATTATTTTGAAAACAATTTAATCTCCAACCTTTCAAATGTAAGCCGTAAGCATTTCATTAAGAATTGTTTTGACATTGCCTATATCTGTCGGTCTGGCGAGCGGTCTTTTTCTGGAAGTTAAAAATCATTTAAGGGCAATGCTTCAAGAAAGATTGCCTAGGTTAGCAAAATTATCAATTGAACAATAAATTGTTGATAATATAAATTTTAGTGATGTAATTAATGAATTTGCAACAGCAAATTCTCGTAAAATGTTGTTATTACAATAGCTATTTTTTATTTTTCTATGGTACCTATACCCCAGTAAATGAACGTGAAATACGGCGATACCGTGTAATTTTTCTGGTAACCACAGAATTGCAAGAAAATTTGGATTTAGGTTCTACTTTCCTTCACTTAAAGTGCAGGGGAGTGCAAGATACTCCTTCTCGGGGGTGAAAAAATATAGGTCTAAAATAAGTCCGGAAATGGATAAACTGACTTATTCTAAGCAACTTTTGTTCTATAGAGTTTTGCAACTAAATCAATACTTTACGAGTTATTTGTGAGTGAAAATGTTTATTTTTCAACAAAAATACTACGTTTTTAGACGGATTTTCCCAAATAACTCAAAAACTAATTATTTGTATATTCATGAAAAATTACAAAAAATTGTATATTCATGAAGTCTATAGACCTAGTAAAAGCAAAATTGAAGCTCATAAATAATACGTCCATATTCGTCAAATTCCAAATCCAATATTTCATTGTGAAATAACCAAAATATGAAACACTTTTCGGGAAAAACTCATTAAAACTTATTATGACTTCCAAAGTTTAGTTTTTTGCCTTATTTCAAGAGCCTACCTGAAATACCTACCTACCCTCAAAAAATAAATAAATAAACATGAACCAAAATGCCTTAAGGGGCGCCAAATTCCTTTTTTGCACACAGGCGCCAGTAGCCCTTACGGGGGCCCTGCTCCTAAGTGGAGTTTAGATATCGGTACTATCTTTATTCTATCTACCGCTGCTCTGAACCAGTTCCTTAAATTGTTCAATCATGACACTCTCCTTCTTCCTATACTCCTTCCGCCTCTTATCTTTCCCTGTATTATCAGTCTTAGCATTTCATAACGCTGTTCCCTCAATACGTGTCCCAAATATTGCAACTTTCTTATTTTTACTAAAGGGCCTAGCCGGATAAGATGGTGAAAAGTGCCCCCAACCCAATTTAAATTCCATATAGGCCACTTTTTAGCACATATGGAGGAACTCACTTTCTGAAATTTTTAGCCCCCTAGGTGGTCACGTGACTCCCCTAGAGCCTAATTAGGCTTTTTATGTTTTTATTTTTTTTTCTCAGCCGCATCAAGAGCTAGCCAAAAACTTTATTTAAAAAAGTTTTAAGTTTCAAAAAGATCTATATGAAAACTTTTTTTTTAATGTTTGTGGCGGGAAATTCGAATTTTTAGAACAATTTTATACTTTTAAATAGCTCTGAAAAAAAAACTAAGACACTTGTTTTTACGAAAATTAATTATAATGTGTATTTTTGCACATTCTTTCACCTTTAATTTTTTAAGATTTTTAAAATTGGTGAAACGTACCTTTAAAAATAAAAAACCGCATTTTTTCGGTTTTTTTTTTCGTTTTTTGATACAATTTTATACATATTTTTCAAAAAATTTAACACCGTCACTAGAATAGGTAAAAAACTGAAAAATAATTGGAGTTTGCTTAATAAAAATTTTTTTGTAACTATATCCATTTTCAAGATACAGGGCGTTGAAGAAAACAAAATTTTACATATTTTTTACGATTTTGCCGAAACTACTGGCAACATTGTAATAAAACTTGGCGGGTTTTAAGAGGTAGTTATTGTGCATGTTTTCACATACAACTAAGGATTTGATATTTGATATCATTGGCGCGCATAGGGGTAATGGTCTGAACTTTTCAAAGAAAAAAAGATAGTACGCCACTGACATATTTCAAATTAACAATCATTTTTGAATTTCTCGTTCAATTTTCAATAAAAAATCTATCTTCTCATTTTTTCATACGACGCGCCGTTTTGCTGCAAAAAATAAAATATCTTAACGCTTCCAAAGTATTCGAATTAATTTTGATAATAATGGATGTACGAGTTTATTATGTAGATGTAGAAAGTACTAGAAGTTCGAATATTTTGTAAGGGTTAAGATCTTTTATTTTTTGAATAAAAATGGCGCGTCGAATGAAAAAATAAGAAGATACATTTTTTGTCACAAATTGAACGAGAAATTCAAAAACCATTGATAATTTGAAATATGTCAGTGGCGTACTATCTTTTTTTCTTTGAAAAGTTCAAACCATTACTACTATGCGCGCCAATGATGAATATCAAATCCTTAGTTGTATGTCAAAACATGCACAATAACTACCTCTTATAACCCGCCAAGTTTTATTACAATGTTGCCAGTAGTTTCGGCAAAATCGTAACAAATATGTAAAATTTTATTTTCTTCAACGCCCTGTATCTTGAAAATGGATATCGTTACAAAAAATTTTTATTAAGCAAACCCCAATTATTTTTCAGTTTTTTACCTATTCTAGTGACGGTGTTAAATTTTTTGAAAAATATGTACATATAAAATTGTATCAAAAAACGAAAAAAAAAACCGAAAAAATGCGGTTTTTTATTTTTAAAGGTACGTTTCACCAATTTTAAAAATCTGAAAAAATTAAGGATGAAAGATTGTGCAAAAATACACATTATAATTAATTTTCGTAAAAACGAGTGTCTTAGCTTTTTTTCAGAGGTATTTAAAAGATTAAAATTGTTCTAAAAATTTGAATTTCCCGCCAAAAAAATTAAAAAAAAATTTTTCATATAGATCTTTTTTAAACATACAACTTTTTTAAATAAAGTTTTTGGCTAGCTCTTGATGCGGCTGAGATAAAAAATAAAAACATAAAATGCCTAATTAGGCTCTAGGGGGGTCACGTGACCACCTAGGGGGCTAAAAATTTCAGAAAGTGAGTTTCTCTATATGTACTAAAAAGTGGCCTATACGGAATTTAAATCGAGCTGGGGGCACTTTTCACCATCTTACCCGGCTAGGCCCTTTATTATTTAGTATTCTTGTCCAATTTCTCACAATACTTTCTAATTCTAAATAACTTTTATTCGCTAAGTTTATACTTTTCGAGTTATTTGCGAATGAATATGTTCATTTTTTAACAAAAAAGAAAAATGTCTTTGGACGGGTGGTTTTTGCAGATAACTCAAAAAGTAAGTATTTTAGCGAAAAAAATATTCTTAGCAAAAATATAGCCTATAAAAAACTGAAAAAATGATATATACATGAGGTCTATAGACCCAGCAGAAGCAGAGTTGTAGCTAATGAAAAGTAGGTTCTTCTTCGTCAAATTCAAAATCGAATATTTCAATTTGAAATAACCCCAAAACGGAGCTCTTTTCGGGGAAATTTCATTACAACTTTTTTAAAGTGTTTAAAAAAAGGTTTATTTTTGTTTTTTAGAAACACTTCTAACATTAAAGTAAGTGAGTTACGCTCAAAAAATTGCGGGTCTTTTTTATTTTTTGCTAAAAAAAATCGGGAAATCACCCCCTAATTGACTTCCCAAATAAAATTAATCGTTACCGCTTCACAAATTACTTTACTTATGTATTGTTTATATTATCTATAAGTTTTGCTGGTTCAAAGGGCTCATTTTTGAAAAAAATTGGGTTTAAAAAACATTTTTTTTTATTTTGAAAAAACTGGAAATTTTTACGGAATTAACTTAAAAATTATTAGTAATACTAAAAATCAAAAAGAGTAATAAAATGTTCGTTTTGCTTTTCTGAATATTTTTGATTTCTTGTTTTCTTGTTAGACAAAAATTGGTTATGCTATGGCTGTTCAAAATTTGCACCTAAACTCGTGATTAGTTACTCGTTCAAGCCGTTTTAACTACAGTCCTTTCAAAAATAAGCACTTTGAACCGATGAAACTTACAAATAATATAAATAATACATAAGCAAAGTAAGTTGTCAAGTGGTGATGATAAAATTTATTTGTGATGCTAACTAGGGGGTGATTTTCGCGATTTTTTTTACCAAAAAATAAAAGAGAACAACGATATTTTGAGCGTAACTGCCTTACTTTTAATGTTTTAAATTTTTTTAAAAAACAAAAATTAACCTCTTTTTAAACACTTTAAAAAGTTGAAATGAATTTTTCCAGAAAAGTGCTCCATTTTTGGTCTACAGACTTCGTACATCCACCATTTTTTTCAATTTTTAATAGGCTATATTTTTTCTAGGAATACTTTTTTCAATAAAATACTTACTTTTTGAGTTATCTCCGAAAAACCGTCCAAAAACACGTTTTTTGTTAAAAATGAACATATTTACTCGCAAATAACTCGAAAAGTATTGACTTGGCAAAAAAAACTATAGAACAAAAGTTGTTTAGAATTAGTCATATTATCCTATTCGGTCTTATTTTGAATGTATATTTTTCACCTTAGAGAAGGGGTCTTTCCCTACATTTTTGTAAAATGGAGGGGATGTAGAATTGTAAACTTTTTCTTATATAATAATAGACGATTTCAACTACCTACTCACAAATTTTCATCCTTCCTTTATTTTTTTTGGAGTCAGATTGTTCTTTGATCGAGCTACATCGGAAAACCGGATTGTTATTTGATCGGAAAATGTTCTACATTAAATTTGAAATAAAAAAGGTCCTATGCATAATCCTTCTAAAATGAACGGTTCCAAAGTTACAGAGGTAGTTTAGTACAATTGGTCCAAAAAAGGCCTAACCCAGACATCCAAAGTAAAAGTTTTTCTCCAACACCAAATTTTTCTATATGGTCCACGTGCAGTAAAATGTTACAGCATTTTGAGCGTCCGGTTTGGGGGTAGATGGGGGAGAAGTTGGTAAATTAGTAGGTTTTTTACGTTTTTCGTCAATATTTCTAAAACTATGCTTTAGTGTAAACAATGTTATGTACAAAAATGTTCAATATACAATTTAAAACAAAAAAGGTCTTATACATAATTGTTATAAAATCAACGGTTTCACACATAAAAAAATCACACCTATTCTGATGCTTCCTGAAATAATGGAGTGATAAAACCAAGCTCATAGTACATTCTTTCACGGTTTTTGCTGCAAATTTTAAAGAGCCGCTTGGATTGAGATGAAATTTGGTGTACGCATAGCTAACACGTCAAAGAAAAAAAAAGTGATATGGTGCCGATGTGTGCTTTTGCCCTGGGGTGAATTTCACCCCATCTCGGGGGGTGAAAAAATATATGTCCAAGATGGATAAACTGACTAATTTATTGTAAATGGGTTATTTGAAAGGGAATATGTTCATTTTGAACAAAATAACCACGTTTTTAGACGGTTTTTCACAAATAACTCAAAACGTAAGTATTTTGTCGAAAAAAATATTCTTAGCAAAACTATAGCCTATAAAAAGTGAAAAAAACGGTGTATATATTAGGTCTTCATACCTAGCAAAACCAGAGTTATAGCTAATGAAAAATAGGTTCATATTCGAAAAATTCTAAATAGAATAATTCAATGTGAAATATCCAAATAATGAAGCATTCTTGGGGAAGAAACATTTCACCTTTTTTAAAGTGTTTAAAAAAAGCTTTATTTTTGTTTTTATAAAAAAATTTCAAGCATCAAATGTAAGCAAGTTACGCTCAATATAAAGTTGGCCCCTTTTGTTTTGGCAAAAAAAATCAGGAAGATCACCCCCCAATTAGCAACTTTAATGAAATTAATCGTTACCGCTTCACAAGTTACTTCACTTATGTTGTGTTTATATGATCTGTAAGTCTCATCGATTCAAAGTGTTTATTTTTGAAAAAATTTGGTTTTAAAGTAAAATTTTTAAAAAATTTAATTTTGAAAAAAATGCTTTTTTTTCAAAATAACTTAAAAATAGTTAGAGATACCAAAAATCTTAAAACAATAAAAAAGTTGGCTTTACTTTTCTGAATATTTTGTATTCTTTTGTTTTTCTGTAAGACAAAAATTAGTTAAGATTCGGTGTTCCTACATTTTCATACACTCGTGATAAGTGAATCGTTCAAGCCCTTTTAACTATAGCTCTTTCAAAAATAAGCACGTTGAACCGATGAAACTTACAGATCATATTTATGATCAATACATACGCGAGTACGCTTAGTTTGGGTATGATCAGTATGGGTTACTTTTGTGGTTTCAAATACTATATGACGAGAATGGGTGAAGGTAGAACTGTAAAGAGGGTATGGAAAGCGGCATCCGACAACAAACGAAGAAGAGGCAGGCCAGCAAGAACGTGGAACGCAGATATTGGAAAGGCTTGCGTAAAAAGGAATATTGGGTGGAGAGAAGCAGAAAGACTAGCTACTGACCGAAAGGCATGGAGACGTCTGATTTTTCCACTTACCTCGACACCGTAAGGTACAAGAGGACGGCTTAAGTAAGTAAGTAAGTAAGTACATACGCGAGTAAAAAACTTGTGAAGTGGTAACAGTTAAGTTCATTTGAAATGCTAATTAGGGGGTGATTTTCCCGATTTCTTACCAAAAAAAAATGCCAACTTTATTTTGAGCGTAACTTGTTTACTTTTGATGCTAAAATTTTTTTATTAAAAACAAAAATAAGCATTTTTTAAACACTTTAAAAAAGTTAAGATGAGTTTTCCTCAAATAAGTGCTTCGTTTCTTGGTTATGGCACGTTACAATATTCGATTTGGAATTTGACGAATATGAACCTATTTTTTATTAGCTCTAACTCTGCTTCTAATAGGTATAGTGACCTAACATATTATACACCATGTTTTTCAATTTTTTATGTGCTATATTTTTGATAAGAATTTTTTTTAACTTACTTTTTAAGTTATTTGCGAAAAATTGTCTGAAAACGTGGTTATTTTGTAGAAAAATTAACATATTCACTCGAAAATAACTCGAAAAGTATTACCTTGTTGAAAAGCTTTATAGAACAAAAGTTGCTAAGAATTAGTCATTTTATCTACTTCCGGACTTATTTCGAACATATATTTTTCACCCCCAAAAGGGGATGAAACTCACCCCTAGGGCAAAAGCACACATTGGCACAATATCACTTTTTTCTTTGACTTGTTAGCTATGTGTATGCCAAATGTCAATTAAATCAGTTCTTTAAAATATAGAGGTTTTGCAACATTTTATCTTTAAAGAACGTACTATCAGTGAGATCCAACCCTGTACGATAAATTTTAGTACGACGACATTCAGTTTTCTTACAAATAAAAGTAATGGTGTGTTGTGCTCCATATCAAGCGGAACGGTATTTTGATTTACAGCGTTCTATCACCGTTTTAGTATTCTTTTCTTCTTTTATTATTAAGTTTACTTTTTATTCTAGCCTAATTTATTTGTGTTTTTTATTTGCTTCAATACTAATATATTATACGTCAATAATATTTTACATTTGGTACTTAAAGGTAGAAAACCAACCAGTTTTTTGGAGTTGGATGGATCTCAATCTGGGTACCTGGGTTGATGACAAAAATGACCAAAGCAAAGAAGTTAAAGTCCGAATTGGAACTGCAAGGCAAGCATTTATAAAAATGAAGACACTGCTTACAAACAATGACCTTCAGTTGCCTCTCAGATTGAGGGATCTAAGATGCTACATATATTTTCAACTTTGCTATACGGAATGGAAGCTTGGACATTGAAGAGACAACACGCGCTCGAAATGTGTTGTTACAGAAAAATACTGAAAATTCAGTGGGTTCAAAGGATTACCAATGTTGAAGTGCTACGACGTTTAAATAAGGAGTTAGAAATTATGAAAAGTATAAAAACTATAAAACTAGAATATTTGGGTCACATTACCAGAAGAGAAAAATATGAGTTGCTGAGAATTATGATGCAAGGAAGGATTCAAGGAAGAAGAAGCATAGGAAGAAGACGCATCTCCTGGCTGAGGAACCTTAGAGAATGATTTAACTGTAGTTCATTACAACTATTCAGAGCAGCAGCCAACAAAGTGACCATAGCCATTATGATATCCAACATCCGATAGGAGAGGGAACTTTAAGAAGAAGAAGGATCTCAATGAAACTTGCTGCATTCGATTCGCAAGGGCCTTAAGGAAATTTTTTCAACTAAACTGATAATGTCGAAAAATGGAAACCGCATTATTGACTAAGTAAAATGCATTTTCAAAAATGTATTTTGAAGTGATGAAAAATTATAAATTTGTAATTCGGAAATAATTTAAGGAAATAAGTTCAATATTACTACTTCCGGGGCTTTTGAGGTCGCTGAATATAAATATATCAAGGGGGAAAGGCAGTTTTGTTTAAATTTGATTCAGAGTTGGACTACCATCTACAGATAGCTATTTCTGCATTTCATACTTCATCAGTGTAGCTACGCAGTCCCAACTCTGAAACAAAAATCAACAAGCCTACCTTTTAAGGGATTGATTGTCTTGGAAAGTCTTGGATTTAAAATATTGTATATTGTATATTGTTTTTAATTGTTTTATTACAGTTAATTTTGCATCTTGGTATTTTCGTTGTCTTCCGTGTTTTACTAGAGATGTCGCTGTTTTGCGTCTCAAAGGTGGAATTACTGCATCGCGGTGATTTCCCTTAAAAGGCAGGCTTGTTGATTTTTGTTTCAGAGTTAGGACTGCGTAGCTACACTGATGAAGCATAAGATGCAGAAATAGCTATCTGTAGATGGTGATCCAACTCTGAATCAAATTAAAACAAAACTGCCTTTCTCCCTTGTTCTTCTTTACTCAGATTTTGAGTACTCGAAACTGTCTTTCGGCACTTTTTTCTAGACAAAAAGGGAGTAGATACGTGACAGTTGTCCTTTCTACTTTCTTCTATATTCGTCGTCTCCGTGCTTATAAAGCCGGAGATTCAGGATGTAACCAGAAAGTAGTTTCTTTCGACGAAAAGTCTTCGATTTAAAATATTGCTTATTGTTTTTTTTTCAATTATTTTAATTGTTTTATTACAGTAAACTTTGCATCTTGGTCTTTTCGTCCTCTTCCTTGTTTTACAAATATATAAATCATATCGTCGATCGTCTCCGAAGCACCCGGTGTTTAGAACGAACTGATTTTGTATCGAATTTTCAAAAAAAAACTCTAAGAAACAAAGCTTATTCCGGACACTAGATGCCTTGGAGACCATAGGCGACATGATATACGTAATTCGTAGGGAGCGGATTTATATGCGATCAATTTTGATGAAATATGCGCATATATATGCAGTAAAAAATTACGAAATATGCGCAAGATATGCACAAAACTTCAAAAAATGCGCATTTCGAGAAACCACAAATTTTCTGTTCTGTTCTATTCTAGAGGGTTCTTTTATATGGAGGGGCGGCAATCTAATTTATTACCTTTCAAATAAAATCATTATTTTTTATATGTGCAATTTATGCACATTTTTTACAAAAACTGATACCAATAGTTACCTTCGATTTCGTTAACTTCGATTATAATTCACTACAATGTGTTTTTCCAAATTTTTTACGAGGAAACATTTTCTGTGATCAGATAAAGTATTTTTATAACTTGAAAAATTATTTTTATCATCAACAAAAGTAATTGGGGCGTATTTAAAAGAACTTATAAATCCGAAAATTCTGCACCAAAATCAATTTCAAAATTTCCATTAAAAATTTCGCATATGATGTCCTCCAAAGTTTTTAAGCCATTTAA
The DNA here is from genome assembly GCF_917563875.1 of Diabrotica virgifera virgifera. Taxonomy (NCBI): domain Eukaryota; kingdom Metazoa; phylum Arthropoda; class Insecta; order Coleoptera; family Chrysomelidae; genus Diabrotica; species Diabrotica virgifera. The sequence goes on along the minus strand of NC_065443.1, from coordinate 6,976,121 downwards.
AGACGCGATCTGATCTAAAGCATGAAAAATTCAATTTCCGTTAGAAAATCGTAAAACTATGGTTAAAGGTGTAAATTCTCTTAACAATAGGGGATTTTAAAGAATCACCAGAATTATAGGTACCTACTAAATTGGGAGACAAATTATACTAAATATAATAAAAGTAAATAAAATTTCCCGGTAAACCATCCTTCATTATTTTAACATCCTATAATCATTTTATAACGGCGTACTATAAGCACTATAAGTAAGTACTTTGTGTAAAGATCGGGTATTTTCTAAGAAAAAATGAAAAGGCTGTGAGTGAATGAGCCGTCTCTTGGTCTCTCTTCAGGTAGTTCTCGAATTAATAGATATGACAGCCTGTGCGGGGAAATATTTTGTGTCAAATTAAAAAATTAAAAATTTTTTTTTTGACTCAAATGTTTGTAAATAGGCACAAAATATGCATGTTTCTTTAAAAATATGCAAAATTTAGTTAAGTTCTCAAATATGCGAAATATGCATGCAATATGCATTTAGCATAAAATCCGCTCCCTAGTAATTCGTATGTCAAGTTATTTTTCGGTATAAATGTGCCCATGTAAAGAAATCTAGACCTGAACCAAGACATGTAGGTACACATGCTTTAATGATTTCGAATAAGCATTTGACAAGGTTCAATACGATATACTCGTTAATATCTTACAACTGAAAAACATTGTAAGCAGCGTTATCAGACTAATTTTAAACCTGTACTGGAACTAGAATATTAAAATAGGAATGAAATTCTTTGGGGTGTAAGACAGGGCTATGTATTGTCACCATTGTTGTCTAATATATAATATAGCGAAATCGTCTCCCAAGCTGGTTTATGAGAGTTTAAGGATGGGATGATCATTAATGGTGAAATCCCTAATAATATAAGATATGCTGATGACACTGTCATATTTACTTCAACTCTACAAAGAGTGACAAACATACTGGAATGGCTGAACGAAAAATGCACCGTAAATTATATTAAAATGAACTCATGATCATTACAAAACATTCATTCAAAAAACAACGACGTACTCCACAATAAAAATATCCATATAGAAAGGGTAGAAAAATGGAGAAGCTGCAGAATAACAAGGAGAGATAATAATAAATAACATAGAGATTAAGAAAAGAATGGGAGTGAACTTCCAAAGAAAACTGTGGAAATCCTTAGTATATATGAATATAGAAAAATTTGGAAGTTGGACAAATGCCAGACGAATGGAGAAGCAGTTTATTAGTACCTGTTTAGAAAAACAAGGGAGGTATACAACAATGTACAAACTTCAGGGCTATAAAACTACTTCGCCACACCATGAAAATATGGGAGAGAGTAATAATTGATAGACGGGTACGTGAAGAAACTGAAATATCCGATAATCAATTTGGCTTTATTCAGGACAGGTCAACAACAGATGCCAGTTTCATTATAATGCAACTGATGGAAAAATACAGGAATAAAGAAACACACGCTCATATGGTATTCATTGATCTTGAGAAAGCAGATAGAGTTCCTCGAGAGATTCTGTGGTGGGCACCTAATAAGAAAGGAATATGTAAAAGTTGTGAGATATATGTATGAGGGAGTAACAACTAGTGTTAGGACAGGTGTGGGAGAGACTGATAAATTTCATGTGAAAGTAGGATTGCACCAAGGCTCGGTGCTTAGTCCTTATTTATTCTCGTTAGTTTTGGATCAGATAACAGCGAAACTACAGGGTAACATTCCATGGTACTTAATGTATGCTGATAATGTAGTGTTAATAGGACATAGTGAAAGAGACTTAGAACAAAAACTGGAACAGTGGAGACAAGCTCTGGAGGAAAAAAGTTTAAAACTTAGTAGGACAAATTTTGAATGTTCATTTAAAGATTGAGTTACTACAAATGAAATGGTATATTTGAATGGTGAAATGATTGTGAAAATCAATAGTTTTAAGTACCTATGATCGGTATTCCAGAGTAATGGAGAAATAGAAGGAGATGTATGCAGTAGAATTAGGGCTGGATGGAAGAAGTGGAAGGAAGCGAGTGGTGTGTTGTGTGACAGAAAAATTCCATTCAATCTGAAGGGAAAATTCCATAAAACAGCCACAGGACCGGCTATGATGTACGGAACTGAATGTTGGGCAGTGAAAAAGAAAGAAGAACAACGAATGCATGCGGCGGAAATGAGAATGCTTAGATGGATGAGTGAAATAACAAAAAAGGAAAAAATTAGAAATGAGTATTTGACATGTTCTACTCAGAAAAATCTAAATTTATGATCGTCTCAAAAACAGAATATGGAAATGGAAGATTAATGATAGAGCAAACCCAAATAGAAAAAGTAAAGACATACAAATATCTTGGAACCTGGGACGATGACAAAAATGACCAAAGCAAAGAAATTAGAGTCCGAAATGAAACTGCAAGGCAAGCATTTATAAAAATGAAGACATTGCTTACAAACAAAGACCTTCAGTTCCTCTCAGATTGAGGGCTCTAAAATGCTACATATTTTCTATATGGCTATACGGAATGGAAGCTTGGACATTGAAGAGACAATACATAAGAAGAATAGAAGCGTTCGAAATGTGGTGTTACAGAAGAATATTGAAATTTCAGTGGGTTCAAAGGATTACCAATGCTGAAGTGCTACGACATTTAAATAAGGAGTTAGAAATTGTGAAAAGTATAAAAACTAGAAAACTGGAATATTTGGGTCACATTACCAGAGGAGAAAAATACGAGTTGCTGAGAAATATTATGCAAGGAAGGATCCAAGGAAGAAGAAGCATAGGAAGAAGACGGATCTCCTGGCTGAGGAACCTTAGAGAATGGTTTAACTGTAGTTCATTACAACTGTTCAGAGCAGCAGCCAACAAAGTGACCATAGCCATTATGATATCCAACCTCCGATAGGAGAGCGAACTTTAAAGAAGAAGAATTTGACATGTTGATATCCAACCTTCGATAGAAGATGGGACATTTAGAAGATTATCGTCGATATTTTTTAAAAAGTAATAATGGACTACTAATAATAATGGCCATATAATTTTTCGGACTTTCTTGTATAATTATACTAAAAATGGTGACAAACTTGATAATTATTATTCAAAGAACATTCCAAGCATAATTTTTTCAATAAGTTTTTCATGGTAATACGTCATTCGTTCTTATAGTATATATTCGTAGCTATACACTTCATAGTTGGATTAAAGAACCTCTAACTTCTGATTAAATTAATAGAAAATGTGGTCAATTTGTCGATGGCAACAACCATCGAGAAAGATTGGTGTACAAATTGGCTTAATGGGGAACTTGTGCCGTACGGTATTGGATTTTTAACAGCTGTTAGATATAACGGGTAATAACTATATGTTTGTTTAGGAAATAGCACAAAACACTGATGGGACCGATAACAGCTCTTGGTCATTATCTTCATTTTCTAGATATCGGGGTTACAATTTTTTTTTCAAATTGTTTTAAATTATCCATTTATGTGAGATAAGAGAAACAGGAAATACCATGGTCTTTAATGGGTATTACAAAGTATTGTTTCAACAACGGTCAACGAAATTGATATACTGCTTAACACAATCTACTAATTCTACGAGGTGCAAATCAAATGCGTCGTTCACTAATAAGAACATCAAAATAATGTCGGTTCATAACATTTTGACAGCTTTCGGTACATTTAGGCTAGTAAAGACAAAAAACAGCCGAAAAAATCCTTTACGGGCTTTTAATTAATGTTTTAAAAGGTATATGAGGGATAACCACGATAGGGATAACTAGTTGCTGATTCTTGAATACGTAGAGTTGATTTTGCTTTTTATTTTTAACAATCATTATAAAAATTAAAAAAAAAATTTTGCCTACAAAAGGTTTTTTTATACATTTTAGGGAAAAATTGTTGAAATAAAATGTGTACATTTTAAATGGTTTTTTAATTTGTGAGTGTCTAGATTAAAATAGATTAACAATTACTGATTAAGATACATAATTTAAAAAAATTCATTATGTCCGTGCTTATTTTAAAGAAACCTAGACATGAACCAACACATGTACACCTGGTTCCAAAAAAAACTGATACGACTCTTGACGCGTATTTTGTAGAAAATTGAGCAGTGTATTTTGAAGGATAAATACTTAATATTTACATACTGTCAATGTCACTGCCAAATCTTAAAATTTGTCAGATAGCTTATTCTGTTCCACGGTTATTAGACTTTATTATTAATCTTTATTATTAATACTTTCTCCGCAACTGAGGGTATCTTATCAACTGTATTGTTTTTAAACAATAGATGATAAAATAAAAATATTGACAGTTCAAAAATGTGAACATTATTGCATTGTGTGTGGCCTAAGTTTGGGCTGAAAACTGAAATTTATTACATTTTTACAAAATTTTGGAATATGTTTAATTACGTAGACCAATTTTAACAGTTGTTTTCAATACAGATTTCAATGTAGTTTCTAATGTCTTTTGATGCCAAATAATTAGGGAAGTTGGAATTCAACAGTTTAGAATTTTACAATTGAGTTAATGCAAAATTGTGACGCATGTCAAAATTCTCAATGTATTTTAATTGTATTCATTTTTTTTTCGAATCCTGAGAAAACTAATAAATATTTTTGAAAAATTTAAACTCAGAATGAAAGACTACATTATTACCGAGAGCTGAAAGTCCCTGAAAACTTCTATAATATTTATTTTAATAAGTTACAGGGCTGAAAATAAAAAAAGTGTGATATTTAATTTCAAATATTTCATTCAATAGAAACTGCTTGTTTATTCTAAGGGGCTTTCCGCCCCCGGTAATAACGTAATCTTTCATCCTGCGTTTAAATTTTTCTAAAATACTTATTAGTTTTTTCATGAATCAGTTGTTTGTTGTTTGTTTATTTTATTATTTGTCTGTCATAATAAATATAATGTCAGGTCAATCAAATACACTGCTCAACATGATCAAATCTTACTAAGAGTCGTATCAGTTTTTTTAGGAACCGGCTGTACATATGCATTTGGAAAAGCATTTGACAAAGCTCAACACAATAATTATTTAGTTTATTATTTATCAATCTTAACAGGCCTTGAAGGGCTAGGACTGAAAGATTTAATTTTTCTTTACAATTACTATTAGGTACATATATACTATATTACTATGTTCTAGAATACTACTATACTATACAGAGTGGGCCAAATAAAAGAGTCCACCTCGATATTTGGCAGTATTTATCAGATTTTAAGGAAATAAAAAACAGGTCAATTTTTGATCTAAGGGAGACACATTTTTGGTACATACATCTGTCATTTGTCAACCCCCTCCCTTCCACTTACCCCACACCTTATTGTTAAATATGGAATAGGGATCGTGTGCTAGCTCATTTGAAAGCTTATTCAATTCTCTATTCAGTAATATTAACATTGACATAATCATTTACACAGGGCGTCCAAGAAAAATTATTTTGAATTAAATTAATTGACAAAAAAAGAAGAATATATGTAATTTATTTAACTAAAAATACATTCTACTGCGAACTGAAAACAAAAAAAAATGTTTATTTGATAAATAAACATTGTTTGTTGCTTAAATTCAATATTCAACCTACCAAGAGGCAGATGGGTGACAGCTTGAACATTGAAATTAGGCGAAAAGTCTATTTATCAAAAAACATTTTTTTCTGTTTTGTGGCAGCAGTTGAATGTATTTTAAATTAAATAAATTACATACATTCTTCTTTTTGTGCCAATTAATTTAATTAAAATATATTTTCTTGGACACATTATATAAATAATTATGTTAATGTTGATATTACTGAATAGAGAATTGAATAAACTTTCAAATGTGCTAGCACACGACCCCTATTCCCTATTTAAAAATAAGGTGTGGGGGAAGTGGAAAGGAAGGGGTTGACAAATGACAGATATATGTACCATAAAAATGTGTCCCCCTTAGATAAAAAATTAACCTGTTTTTTTATTTCCTTAAAATCTAATAAATACTGCCAAATATCGAGGTGGACTCTTTTGTTTGGCCCACTCTATATACAATATTACATTTATTTATATAAAACACTTAATATTCCTTATAGTCTTTCCATACATTTCTTGACCACTTCCTTCCATTGTTTTCTGTCCAAAGCTTTTTTTTCAGTTCACAATACTTTTATGTAAGTCTTCATATACGCCGTCCTTCCATCTCCTTCTTGGTCTACCTATTCTTCTTTTTTGTATTGGTTTAGAGAAAATTGGTTCAAATAAAATGTGTAGATTTTAAATGGTTCTTTAATTTGTGAGTATCTAGAATAAAATTGATTTGAAACAGAACAACTATTGATTAAGATAATTTAAAAAAGTTCCTTATTTCTGCAGTAATTTAAAGAAAAAGAATAATGTAACATAAAAAGCATCAATGCCTGGCGTTTGCTGATGTTATAACAACAGTAGCGAGAAGCAAACAGGAAGTTATACGAATAACTAAAGATTTAGAAGAAAAGACCATAAAAAGGTATATAGAAAAATGCAATCTTTGCAGTCGTATTTCCAATATATTTATGGATTCTGATCTTTGTTTTGGCATATCTAAGCGAATATGAGACAGAAAATGTAAATTTCATAATAAAAAATACGTAACAATAGATTATAGTAAAAAATAAAAGAACTCTTCTAAATACTTGTATTGAGTATCAACGCATCCATCACCAACGGTACTGAATACCTCTTACCTCTTTATTAATTCAGTTCTTATTTTTTAATCAGTTGCATATCCGTTGCAGCAGCATATCTCCGAAGAATTCACAGCAATTACAATTTCACATAACCGTAAATCCGCGGTGTCTCTTCCTGATAACTAGAGAACTTTAAGAAAAGTGAAGACAATGATATGTAACAATGCATCGAACCGCTTACAGAAAACTGTAATTAAGTAAATATTTCTCTCGGATGCTGATCTGATTATATCGCCTTAATGCTCTAGCAGTTTGCTTGTGTATTTAATGTAATCGTTTTGTGGAGTCAATTTGTGTAATTGATTTTATTATCTTCTTGACAAAAAGAGGTTGAATTTTTTTTAAGTTATACTTCTTTACGATCTAGGGTGAAATTTTATAATTCCCTAGCGCATGCGCAGACGGACAGTATGCAGTTCGTTGCTAATCTTTTAAATTATGTATGTATCAGCCCAAATAAGTCATTAAAAGAATATATTAGTGTTCTTAGTAAATTTATTATTTATTATAATTTTTGTGTCTTTGGATTTGTCTTCCTCGGTCGTAAGATAATCAAATATCTATTTTTATACTTCACTTTGATCTATTTGTCACCGTGATGTGTAATTATATCCGACACGTCAATAGCACGGGGATTGATAGCTCGGTTGGTATAGCATTGAACCAGAGATCGATAGATCGCGGGTTCAAATCCCCGGAATGGGACGTTTCGGCGTCGCCGTTTCGGCGTGGCCATTTCGGCGTGGCCGTTTGGGCGTAGAGCCGTTTCGGCGTAGGCCGTTTCGGCGTAGGCCGTTTCGGCGTCGGCCATTTCGGCGTCAGAAATTTTATTTTAGTTGACTAAATACCTACATTGAGGTTTATTGGTCAGGCAATTTTTTGGAAAAAAATCTTTTAATATAGTTATTTAAATACATTGGAGTTCATTGGTCACACAATTTTAACATTAATGGTCAAGTAGAAAAATAAACTAAATATATTTCTTTTATAAACATTTTGTTATATTTTATTCTGCAAATACCTATATTGGATTTTTTATTAATGCATATTAATAATAATTGCTGTTCTCTTAATTGTCCCAGAGCTAATTAGATGATAACTGACATTTTTCAACTTTAATTAGACATACATTATATGGTATATAGACGGAGAATTTTAATATTGTTAAAATATCTTTTTTAAGCAAAAATATTTGCAGAATGTATATTTTTATAACCCTACATGGGGATGGCCCGTTTCGGCGCCGGCGATTCGGCGCCAGCGATTCGGCGTCGGCGTTTCGGCGCCTGCCGGTTCGGCGCCCGCCGATTCGGCGCCCGCCGATTCGGCGCCGGCTGATTCGGCGACAGATACTTTGGCAAAGTGAGAGAGAAAAAAAATAGTTGTTAATGTATGATAGTCTGAAATTTTCTTTAACAAAAAATGTAGAGTCAGGAGAACAATTTTCGACATTTTAATTTTAGAAGATGTAAAATAATACCCGAAAGTTAGGTTTGGACCGAAGGGTTAGGTCTTCCTCCTTTGAAAATTGTACTGTATAATATATAATATATATAATATATTAATTTTTTAATTAATTATGTGCAATTAAATAGCTTACATTTACAAAAGTTGGAAAAAATAACATTTAATATATTTTTTTAGTGTGGTATAGATATAAATCAAGAGCCTCTTAAATTTCTAAAAAAGTAACGTAGGTATAATCTAATGTCTTACTAATAGACTCCAATGTAGGTATTTAGTCAACTAAAATAAAATCTCTGACGCCGAAATGGCCGACGCCGAAACGGCCTACGCCGAAACGGCTCTACGCCCAAACGGCCACGCCGAAATGGCCACGCCGAAACGGCGACGCCGAAATGTCCTAGACCCTCAAATCCCGGACGATTCATATTCATTCTTTTTTGTTTTATTTTTGGTATTGTTAAGTTTTGGTTAATTTTTGGTAATTATTGTTAATTTTTGATATTGTAACTGTTAAGTATATTTATTTATGTGACTGCATAATCTTCACTGATGATGCATAAGGATGCTGAAATAGTTACTATATGGAGATGGTAGTCCAACTCTGAATCGAATATAAACAAAACCTGCCTTGAACCCTTTTTTATCTTTTTCATTTTTACTCAATTCGTGAGTATTTAGAAACTGTCTTTCGGTCCTTTTCCTAGACGAAGAGAAGGTAAATGCGTGGCCTAAGTGTCCTCTATTTGCTTTCTCCTATTTCGTCGTCTCTATGTGATTATATATTGTAAAATCCGGAGATATGGGATGCAGCCAGAAAGCAGTTTATTAACGAAAAGTCTTAGATTTAAAATATTGTTTATTATATTTTTATTTCAATTATTCTAATTGTTTAAAAAGTAGTAAACTTTGTATCTAGGGCTTTTCGTTTTCCTCGTAATATATTTATTTTGTTGAAATTATATAGAAGTATAACTTCTTACGTGCGTACAAAGTACACACACACATTTTTTTTTTATTTAGAGAGTATAGCCGTATCCACCTTAATGGTGATTAGCGGCGGCTACAGAATACAAAGCTAAATTCTATAAAATATTCCTATGGATTTTAGAAATGTTACAATATTTTCCATTGAGTAATTAGTGCCCAATAAATTACTTGTACATTAGGTATGTCCACTTGCACAAAACACGATCCTTAATGTAAGCTTTTATATCACTTGCGGTATTTCGGCACTCATCTTTTCTATATCAGCACATATAGTCCTGTCGCCAGGGGGGGTACAACGGCCTCGTTAATTCAGATGGACTTACCCAAGTTTTTTTTATGTATTTTGACCCGTAGAACACGAATTTTTTGGGTAACAGTTGATCCGGATGTCGATAAGATTGTTATAGACCAAGAACTTGAGGAATCAAATAACAGCGATTTTTGGCAAAACAAAACAATATTTTGTATTTTTTGGGTCATTTTAAGCAAAAAATATTTCTACAAGTTTTTTAGTAGGATGCACAGTTTTCGAGATAAACGCGGTTGAACTTTCAAAAAATCGAAAAACTGCAATTTTTAAACCCGAATAACTTTTGATTAAAAAATAAAATAGCAATTCTGCTTAGCGCCTTTGAAAGTTCAAGTCAAATTATGTCGGTTTTGATTATTTGCATTGCTAAAAATTTATTGTGTTATTGTTAAACAAAGCTACAAACAACTAGTGCGTGAGTGATGTTTCTATGATTTCTCATTTAAAATCGAACGAGTAGGTAGAATAGGTACTAGTGCAATCAAGACTATTTCTACGTTACATGCGTTAAAACACATGTAAAAGCACGGGAAACCCTACGTGTTTATAGCTTTGTTAAACAATAAAAAAATAAATTTTTACCAATGGAAATAATCAAAACCGATATAATTTGACTTAAACTTTTAAATGCGGTAAGCAGACTTGCTATTTTATTTTTTAATCAAAAGTTATTCGGGTTCAAAAATTGCAATTTTTCGATTTTTTTAAAGTTCAACCGCGTTTATCTCGAAAACTGTGCATCCTACGAAAAAACTTGTAGAAATATTTTTTACTTAAAATGGCCCAAAAAATACAAAATAGTGTTTTGTTTTGCCAAAAATCGCTGTTATTTGATTCCTCAAGTTCTTGGTCTATAACAATCTTATCGACATCCGGATCAACTGTTACCCAAAAAATTCGTGTTCTACGGGTCAAAATACATAAAAAAAACTTGAGTAAGTCCATCTGAATTAACGAGGCCGTTGTATCCCCCCTGGCGACAGGACTAATATGGCAATTTCACTCGCGCACTGGTTGGCTTTTTCGTTGCCTGCAATGCCAATGTGGGATGGTATCTGTAGAAATCTGATTCGTCTAGCGTTTTCTTGAGCCTGCATCAGTTCGAATTTTATGTGTTTCTCAATAGGACATTTGGGATAGATTTGTTTAAGGGTTTGAAGCGCGCTTATTGAGTCACTTAAGTTAACTGAATTATTTTTTTTATAGAAATGTCATTAGAATTCATATGCATGATAGCTTTGAGCACTGCATAGAGCTTAGCAGATAAAATCGCAATAGAAAATTCAGAAATAAGTGTTTGAAAGGTTGGTAGTCGATGGAAAAATTGATCTATATTCTACTCTAGTAGCTTAGTGAATTTTATTATATGAAAATGTAAGTTTACTGGCTAACCTTAGATGACTCGCCCTCGGATTCAGAGACCTCGTTACCCAAGTGTTGTAGGATTTTCTTTCTGAGAGTGATGATAAAACGTTTGGATGATCTGTTTTTCAATTGTGTATAAACTTCAGTTAACATATGGTGTAATCGCATTAGGTCGGGAGTAAAATCTTGAATAATGATATCAATAGGATTTTTCGCGCCAATAATATTGCTAATAAGAAGGTTCAGTTGGTCATAATTGAGGACAAAAGGGGTCGAATGATTTTCGATAAAATTTTTGAGAGGTCCAAGGTCATATGATTTTGATGATTTCGATGCTACATGCTCCTCGTCGCTTTTAATCTTCTTGGCTTTAGGTTTAGATGTAGGTACAGTAAAGGGTTTTTCTGTATGACTTGTTTCTGGAGAAGTGAGAACCTCGCTGATACTACGTCTCGACTGAAGGTCGACATTAATGGCTATGAAGGTGTCCATAGTGCTAACTTTATGACTTTCTTCTATGTTAGGATTTTTAAGATTATTTTCTAAGCTTTCTTCGATAGGAATTTGTTCGTGAGATAGAATTGTAGCGGTGATGAAAAAGAGATCCGTTGACTGTTATTTGAATTTGCTATTGATTCCATTTTATCGGGACAGTTTGTGGCGATGTGTCCAGACTTTTTGCAGGTATAACAGTTCATAGTTTCTAAGAAAATTCGATATGTTGTATTATCGAAGTCTAAAAGGAATGAGTCAGGTAAGGAGATATTGTGAGGACTAACGTATATTTGTCTTCTGAAGCTCAAAATATGATTGTATTCAGGAAGATTGGAACTGATTTTTAAGAAGGTGACTGGGGAGAGAAGATTAAGTCCTATTTCTTGTAAATAATCAGTTAACAAACTGTGTAGTATACTGGGACATACGCCTGATAAAACGATTCGTTCGGCTGGAGAAATCAGTCTACTAGCTTGTACAATATTATTCTTGATTTTTATTTGTCCGCGCTTTTGCATAAATTCTTCCACCAGTTGTTTGCTTGAAAGGTACATACATATCCGTTTGTTCGATAATCGAGGCGAAAATATAATATTTTTTGGTTGAATTAGATTGCCCAATGGAAATAAGTAATCTTGCAGCTTCGTATTTTCTAAGGCGCTGAAGACAATCGCTTGCAGTTTCGACGGAAAAGGTGTAGAAGTTGCTGATGAATAGGTTTCATTGGTATTTGTCTGCAGTTTTTGCACATGTTGCGAGTCAGAGAGACTTTGAATGTTAGATTCTATTTTTAAATTTAACACGAGACATGTGTTAAAAACTAATACGGGCCTGACCAGTATTTAAGCATGTAATTAAACCAGTAACAGAACTGGAATAAATTGTAGCTTATATCGTACTTTATTGATGTTATTAAATAAGAATTAGCCAAAACTGGTTTACCACGTTATGTCAAACAAAAATAATACGATGGATGCACTTACTATCTAATAAACTTGTCACTGAACTATTTATAAATAAACTATTACTCTTTTTGTTGAGACCAGAAATAAACACACCTTTCGTTAGGTCATTCAGGGCCGTACCTCAGGTTGAATTTTATTCTGCGATTGTTTTGTACTTAAATAATAACATCTAATAAAAGTATATTAAAAAAAAATCATAAAATCAAATACAAAAGTTAATTGTACTTTTGATCCCAAATTTACCACACCGGTATTTTAAGAGCTCTACAATGTTGTCGTTAAATGCCTTGAAAGGACCCCGCAAAAAGTGGGGAAAAGTGGCCCCGATCAAATTTAACGAAAGTTCGGTCAATAATAGTTCTCAGTACGTAGAATAAAAAAGTCCAGGTCTAGGAACGTAGGTCTGAAAATCTATTATTCGGAAGTTATTGGATTCAGGTGCTCGTTTTACGGTTAATGCACTAATTCACAGTCAAGTAAATAAAAATATTTATTATTGAAAGAAGAGATGCTCAATTTCTTCAGGCATATTTGCATGTTACATATGAATTCGTGGTCAAAAATAGATGCATCGTATTTAAGTCTTCAGAAAATCTCCAAAAAGTACGCAGAAAACTGAAGAAGTGCGATAGAAAATGTGCTGCTAGAGCGACATAAGAATTATCATGCTTTCATAAATGCTTCATGCTTATCCAATACCAGTATAGCAGCAGTTCTACCTTATCTTTAGAAAACTACTGAACAATGGCGGATCTACAGGGAGGATTCCCCAGGCAACACGCTTCAGAATTAAAGAATAAATTTTTGAAATATAAAAAATATATTGACTGACATGATAGTTAAACTACAGTTAGGCAAATTTAACCTAATAAACTCGACAGTTAATCAAATTAAGGGAACTGAAGTTATTATCTACGTTTTTTATGTAGGTTTGGGTATATCTATTTTATATTTTTTGGTTGATATTTTATTGGAAGTCCCCCCAAGGAAATGTCCATCCACTGCTACTAAAGCGCCTTTAGAGAACTAAGGAACAACCACAACAAGTGCTGATAGAGCAGCACAAGGCATCTAACGTTTTCAAGCATGCAGAATCGACGTCTGCATGCGTCTAAAAAACATTAGATATGTCGACGAAACAGTAGGTTTTGCAAATAACTTAGATGGATGGCAAAGAATAATGTCCCGAATATCAGATATAAGTAGAGAACATGGACCAATCGTTTATGGAAAAATCGGGTTTAAGTCATCTTCGACTCTCTGTTTGTTAAGATTTTGCTGATTTCGTTCTGATGCATCATACGCCGTGTTAATTAGCGGCCTGTTAGTATACTTACTTAACACTAACACTGGGTTGATGTCTTGGAAAGCATAAAAACCTAAAAACCTATAACATAATAATTATATAAGCACAAGTACTCATTCAAATAAGGTTCATTGTTCAGAACATTGGATCAAATCAAGGTGTGTCATAACTCTTTGTATTTGTTGTTGTTTTTAATACATAGTACCTAGACTCTATTTGCTAGATATATACGTCTGTTAATTTCTGCAGTTACTGTATTACTTTTGTTGATTTGTGAGCCAGGTACATAAACTTTATTACTCCTTCGAAAGTAGATATTCCAACTGTTAGATCTTAAGGTTTTGCTACTTGACTATTGTTTGTGACTTTCATATACAGTGTAACCTCGAAAACTCGGATTAATCGGTACCACGGCCGATCCGGGTTATCGAAAATCCGGATTAGCTGGAGAATATGGTAAAAATTAATAAAATATGGTATACTTACAAATAAATCCCATTATAATTGAAATAACATGAAATATATATGCACAGTACACATCTAAATTACGTATAGTTGTATAATAGAGTATAGAGTATTGTTAATTTCTTGGTAAAAAACTCGGTACTCCAAACAATACGGTCACAATCTGAACGATGTTATGTTATTTAAGAACAGTGAAGACTAAGACCATTATTTAAAACGGAATTTTTTAAATAGTCTTTTAGTCTTTTTTAAATAATGCTAAGACAGTTTGAAATAAATAAAGGAATGCAGATGCCTGTTGTTTCCGATAATCCGAGACAATGAATGTCGTTCTGCCACCGTGTGCCATGAGTCATTTTTACTATCGTATAGTTCAAATTACACAAATACACATTATCTCTCAAATACTTGTATTATACTACATATATTTTTATTGTTGAAATGTTTGTCTGATGAAAATCGGTCCAGGTGAGCCGGATTTCCGGGTTATCGGGGGCCGACTTATCGGGGTACCACTGTACTTAATTTTGTTAGTATTAACGTGTAGATTTATCTTGATTTATGTAACTTCAATATTCATTATTTTCGTTGGAAAATAGACGCACGTTTAATACACCACACTTAAATCACGAATACCAACAAACACCATAAAAAGATTGATATTTTCTTGATTATTAACAGCTTTTTATAAATTTTAATATCTTTAACCTACTGCATACACCGTTATGCGTTCCAAATTCTTTATTATCGGCCTCAACTCAAAAAGTTATACGATTATTACTTATCATACTTTTTAGGGGAACTTACAGCCCATTACGTGTAATTTATTTATGCGTGAAGGATGATATTCACAAAAAAGGTAATAACTATTTTGTCTCTATTCGGTAAATTGAACAAGGCATTTATCTAATCACTATTATATGTGTATACAGGATGGTCATCTAAAAGTTTTTATATTAGTATCTATTTTAATATAAAAAATGCTTAGATGGATGAGTGGAGTCACAAAAAAGAATAAAATTAAAAATAAGTATATTAGGGGAAGTCTAGGTGTGGCACCAATTGATGCCAAGATAAGAGAGCATAGGATAAGATGATTTAATCATATTCAATATCGAGACGTTAATTATCCAGTATGAAGAAAAAGCTGAAGTGCAGATTCCTGGAAGGGGTAGGAGAGGAAGACCAACGAAGACCTGGGGGGGAGACGATTTGGTAAGGCATGTTGGAAAGGGAATTGATATGACCCAAGATAGAATTGTGTAGAGAAATGCAAATAGGGAAGCCGACCCCGCATAGGGAAAAGTCAAAGATAATGATGATTTAATACAAAAAATATGAATGAAAAATATACAAACAAGTTTATTAAAATAATGTAGTTTTTTGTATTTAATTTTAAATATACACAGACTATTCCAACGAAAATTTGACCCCCCAGAAACTCAGAAAGAAAGAGTTTGTTGAAAATGTAAAAAAACACGTTAATTTATATTGGGACGAATTTTCATGCAAAATTCATGCTTCTAAATGTAACCCCCTACTGCTTGCATCAACCCCCAGTTTTTTTAAATAGTAAGTTTGGTCAAGTGGCACATCATTTGAAAGGTAATTTTTTCTATATATAGCACTCTATTTTTTTTTTAGTTAACGTAATAATTTTGAAGATAATTTTGGACTTAACAAATTTATTATCATCTTCTTCTTATTTTTGTATAGACATGACTCTGTTTTTTCAATGTGCCTCTAGTAAGTTGTCGTTCCATCGTTTTGGATTTATTATAAATTCGAAATTTATTATAAATTAGTAAAATCCGAAATTATCTTTTTTATTCCGTAAATTAAAAAAAAATAGAGGGACATGTAGAGAAAAAAATTGCCTATCAAACGATGTGCCACTCGACTAAAATTGCTATTTAAAAAAAACTGGGGGTTGATTCGGGGCAGTAGGGGGTTACATTTAAGGGTATGAATTTTACATGAAAATTCGTCCCATTTTTAATGCAGACTGACGCGTTTTTTTAAATTGTAAATAAACTCTTCGTTTCTGAAAATGTATAAACATTTTCAATTTATTTGCAACACGAAAATGCAGCAGCTGCATAATGCTCTGGTTACATCGGAGAGTGCAGGAAGAGTCTATACCGGTTTCGGAGGTCCTTTCCCCCTCATCAGTAGTCCCATATCCTCTTCAACCCTGACAGTTCATCCGTGAATTTCTTTCTTTGCAATTCGGAAGGACCCAAAGAGTGATGCCTGGGGAAATCGGAGAGAAGAGGATATGGGACTACTGATGAGGGGAAAAAGACCTCCAAAACCGGTATAGAGTCTTCCTACACTCTCCGATTTAACAAGAGCATTACGCAGCTGCTGCATTTTCTTGTTGCAAAGAAATTGAAAATGTTTATACATTTTTAACTCATTTACTCTTTTGTATTAGTAATCTTTCTTGTTGTAACTTTTACCACACTGAGCAGATGAGTTGTAAATTATTTCAAATTCTCTCATCTTAATTTTCTCGGCATCCTGTATGATTTATAATTTTTGAAAATCTCAGGAGGTGTAACCAAAGAAAGTATTCCACCTGTTGTCAATCTAACGATATTTATTGTCGTTTTCTGTGCTACTTCGATTGATAACTTATTTTCTTTTCGGTAGATGGCTCTAGTTCATCCGCGGCATTTCGTTCTTTGCAATTCGGAAAGGCCCAAAGTGTGATACCTGGGGAAATCGGAAAGAAGAGGATATGGGACTACTGATGAGGAGGAAAAAACCTCCGAAACCGGTATAGACTCTTCCTGCATTCTCCGATTTAACCAGAGTATTATGCAGCTGCTGCATTTTTGTGTTGGAAAGAAATTGAAAATGTTTATACATTGTATATAAACTCTTCGTTTCTGAGTTTCTGGGGTGGGGGAGGGTGGTCAAATTTTCGTTGAAACACACTGTATACAACAATCGATAGAATTATATAAGTTTCTTCTTGTTCTTCTTTACTGGCTTTACAACTCGGGATGATGAGTCTTCACCGCATCCACTAAGAGCTTTCCATCTTCTACGATATAGTTCTTCCATTTCCCGTTGTACCCCAATCCTACATATACAAATCACAAAATACTGTCTCTAACACTGTGTCTTCCTCTGATCTTACCACATGACCTGCCCATCGTATCCTGTTAGCTTTTATATGTCTGACGATGTTACAGAGTCACCAATTTAATATTGCGGTACATTCCCTACTCCTCTGTTAATTCATCTCTTTGAGGGCCAAATGTCGTTCTGAGAACATTCCTTTCAAATACCTGCAGCTTTTATTTCCCGCTTATGTGGAGTTCATGTTTTACTTCCATATGTAACAACTGGATAAATAATTGACAAATACAGTCTTAATTTAGATTGTCTTTAATGATAGGGACTATAATGCTTTATTTCCCGCGACTCTCCTTGCTGAGACCTCTTTTTCAATGCAATTGTCATCTATGATTACTACCCCCAGATATTTAAACTCTTGTATTACTTTAAATTGTGGTCTTTAATAGTTATGTTCTGCCTAATTCTTGGCCTTGAATTTTTTGTTTGGTTTCTAGCATGTATTTCGTCTTCTCTTCATTTATGTGAAGAGCAGATTGCCTGTTTTCTCCTCAAGTTGTGACTGCACCTCTCTCACGTCTGTAATAGAATGAGCGAATGCATTTAGATCATCACTATGAGCAAAGGCCAAGAGTAGTTTTGATCCCCGATTCGTTTTCTTCCGAATACCTTCTGAATTCAGAATGAGTCTCTTGAGCAAGATAATTGATATAACTTTATATACTGTGATAATAAGCGGTACGCCATTATAGTTTCGAAATTTCTCTTTATATTGTTTCTTATGTATGGGTGTTATAACGCTTCCATTCTATTTTTGGTATTTTAGAACTTTTCTGTTGTTGCCATACTCTCAGAAGTTTGTCATAAAATTTTTGAGGTAAAACGTTTCTTCCTTTTTTATTAATTCTGCATTTATACCATCACTTCTTGACCATCTGTCATCTTTAAGAGATGCTATCGCATAAGAGATGATATCGCATTCTTTATTATATCAGATTAGTTATTAATGTAAATTATCATGAAGTAAAATTAGTAGAGTAAAAATGTATAGTATAGTAATTAGTATAGTAAAAATGCATCATAAAAAATGAAAATAATGATATAAATATTCTTAAAATACCAACCATAATTTGGATTAATGCTGAACCATCCTGTATGATTTTCTTGTAATTACAAGATCTCATTTATTTAATAACTATCTCTTTTAGTATATAAATGGGTTTGCGTTTTTCGAAATTGACAAGTTCTGCGGTCTGTGGTTCTTAACAATTTGTTTTTTATACCTCACAAATTACGAAATTTCTCATGATATACATGATAAAACAATATAAATATATACATCTTAAATACGATGTAAGGTCGATAGTCGGAGAGATAGAAGCGGATTTTGTGCGTGATAAGTAATATGGAAAACCTATACGGGGATATGTTGAATTAGTTGTGTACATGACTTTCACCAACGGCCGGAAACCAGAGTTGGGGCCGAGGGTAGTTATAAGGGGTCAAAGTCGCGGATTTAATTATTTTTTTTATGACGCTCATGATCGAGATAGTGCACCAAAAATTGGGAATAAGTAGGTCATGACGTAACTAAGTAAAATCTCTAGAGGCGGAACGCTGCGTGGCCGACAAAGGGGTGGGGGTAGGGGTGAATATAAAAAATATAAAGGTTTTTTTGCGACGTTCGTGATTGAGATAGTGGACCAAAATTTGGGAATAAGTAGATGATGACATTACTAAGTAAAATCCCCAGAGCCGGAAACCATAGTTGTGGATGAGGGTAGTTATAAGGGGTCAAAGTCGCCGTTTTTATTATTTTTTTTTGTGACGCTCATGATCGAGAGAGTGCACCAAAATTTGGGAATAAGTAGGTCATGACGTAACTAAGTAAAATCTCCAGAGGTAGCAGTCTGCGTGGCCGACAAAGGGGTGGGGCAGGGGTGAATGCAAAAAATAAAGGGGTTTTTTGCGACGTGGGTGATTGACAGAGTGCACCAAAATTTGGGAATAAGTAGACCATGACATAACTAAGTAAAATCCCCAGAGCCGGAAACCAAAGCTGGGCATGAGGGTAGTTATATAGGGGTCAAAATCGCCGTTTTTATTATTTTTTTTGTCACGCTCATGATCGAGATAGTGCACCAAAATTTGGGAATAAGTAGGTCATGAGGTAACTAAGTAAAATCTCCAGGGGTGGAACGCTGCGTGGCCGACAAAGGGGTGGGGGTAGGTGTGAATATAAAAAATATAAGGGGTTTTTTGCGACGTGCTAGATTGAGATAGTGCACCAAAATTTGGGAATAAGTAGACCATGACTTAGCTAAGTAAACTCCTCAGAGCTGGAAACGAGAGTTGGGGATGAGAGTAGTTTTAAGGGGTCAAAGTCGAAGTGTGTATTATTTTTTTTGTGACTCGGCACAACAGTTGTCCCCCACGCAGCGTTCCGCCCCTGGAGATTTTACTTTGTAATGTCATGATCTACTTATTACCAAATTTTGGTGCACTACCTCGATCACGAACGGCAAAAAAACCACCATATATTTTTATACTCACCCCTGCCTACCACCCCTTTGTACCCCAAGCAGTGTTCCGCCCCTGAAGATTTTACTTAGTTACGTCATAACCTACTTATCCGAAATTTGGTGCACTATCTCCATCATGAGCGCCACAAAAAAAATAATAAAAACCGCGACTTTTACCCCTTATAACTATCCTCGTCCGCCACTCTGGTTTCCGCCTCTGGGGATATTACTTAGTTATGGCATGGTCTTTTTATTTCCAAATTTTGGTGCACTATCTCAATCACGAACGTCGCAAAAACCCCTTACATTTTTTATATTCACCCCTGCCCCACCCCTTTGTCGACCACGCAGCGTTCCACTCCTGGAGATTTTACTTAGTTACGTCATAACCTACTTATTCCCAAATTTTGGCGCGCTATCTCGATCATGAGCGTCACAAAAAAAAATAATAAAAAACGGAATTTTGACCCCTTATAACTACCTTCCTTCCCCACTCTGGTTTCCGGCTCTGGGGATTTTAATTACTTATGTCATGGTCTACTTATAACCAAATTTTGGCACATATCTCAATTACGAACGTCGCAAAAAACCCGTTATATTTTTTATATTCACCCCTACCCCCACCCCTTTGTCAGCCACGCAGCGTTGAGCCCCTAGAGATTTTACTTAGGTACATCATGACCTACTTATTCCCAATTTTTGGTGCACTATCTCGATCATGACCGTCATAAAAAAAATAATAAAATCCGCGACTTTGACCCCTTATAACTACCCTCGGCGCCAACTCTGGTTTCCGGCCGTTGGTGAAAGTCACGTACACAACTAATTCAACATATCCCCGTATAGTTTTTCCATATTACTTATCACGCACAAAATCCGCTCCCAGCTCTTAGACTACGACCTGCACCGATCGGTTTAATGGATAAAAATTATTGGATATATGTAATTTAGTAGGTTAAAAATTATCAAAACAAGGGGTGCCCGATATAATCTTGTTCTGACTATAATTAATTAATAATTAAAAAATTACTTTTTTTTCTCTGAAGAAGCACACCATGCGTTGTTCTGAAGATAGCAAGAGATCGAAATGTGCATAAAAAGATGGTGATGGTCTATGAAATCAGATTATCGTAAAATGTCTTTCATTTAATAAAATAACTAGTTTGCAATCTTTCTTCTATGTAGAAAGCTGTTGTTAGGGAAAAACTTACCAAATTATGTAGAAATGCAGAAACAGTTGTAACTATTTATGTTTGGTTTTATTATTCATATTCACTCTCCTTCAGCCAAGCCAAGTATCAGCCAATTTTATATAAACAGTAGCTTTTTCTTCTTCTTCTTCTTTTGGTGCCTATTCGTTTCGAATATAGACGATAATTCTGGCTATAATTATTTTATTAACAGATGCTTTAAATAGATTAGTTGTTGTTGTGGAGAACAATTTTCTCAGGTTCTTTAACCATGATACTCTTCTTCTCCCAATTTCTCACTTTCCGAATATTTTGCCTTAAAAAATTACCTTCAGTTATCTGTATTTAGTGCCGTTTCTTATTTTGTGTCCGAGATATTCTAACTTTCTCCTTTTAATGGTATACATCACCTTTATTTCTTTCCCCATTCTTCGTATTACGGTCTCGTTGATTATCTTGTCCGTCCATGATATTCTTAGGATTCGCCTGTATAGCCACATCCCGAAAGTTTCAAGATTTTTTCATCGCTTCATTGAGTGTCCAGGATTCAACTCCGTAGTATAATATTGAGAAGATATAACATCGTAGGAGCCTTACTTTTATCTCCAGATTAAGATTGCGGCTTTTAAAAAGTTTGGCCATGTTATTGAATGCACTCCTAGCCTTCTCTATTCTACATTTTATTTCTTGTGAGTGATCCAATTGGTTATTTACTGTCGTTCCAAGATAGGTATACTGTTTTACTCGGTCCACTAGTGTTTTCTTGATAAGCAGTTAGGCGTCTCTAATTTTATTTTTTTATTTTATTTCTAGATTCTGCATGCTGACACCGTAGACTTCAGATGGTAAGTTTTCTTGACCTTACCATGATCAAATATTTGCTATATTGTAATGTAATTTTTCGTCTGAAAGTCCTTTGTTCTTGTAATAGATGTTTTTAACTTTTCCGACCTCAAAAACAACAGCAAAGTTGAGCATTTTTCAACAGTCAAACAAGGTTTTTTTTCCATCAATTAAAAAATCTGCATAAGAAATAGAAGTATTTTTATATCGTACATGTGATCCATCTCTTTTCATAGTGGTATTTTAAACCTTTTGGCCATAGCTCTGAAGATGGCTTTATAAGCCGAAAACGCTCAGCTAGAAATTATTTAATTTACACACTTCAAAAGTACACTTCTCCCTATTTACCTGTAATTTTATTTTTGCTGATGACCATAAATTTCTTTTTTGATATATTTACTTGTTTTTTTTTTAAGTTTTATTTAGGTATACTACATTGAAATGTTACTTTTTTGGTATTCTTTTAAGACCTTTCACAGATATTATTTTAAAAATCTAATATTGCAGATGACCGTAACCGCAAAACTTTCAGGAAATTGAATTTATGTGGCGAATATGGCTATGTAATTATGTGTTTGTTACCTGCCAATCTATTATCAAATCTCCAGGTACGACCGGTGTGTACCTAAGTTTTTTCTGATGATGCGATTTGCGTGTATCGATCGATGATAAATCTAATAGCGGTGTGGGCGGTGATGCGATGTTTTATACATTATTGGAGGTTTGACGAAAATCAATTTTATTTAACAATAAAACAATGAAAACTTTTGCTTTCAAAAATTCTACAAAATTTATTAAAAATTAATGTCACTACAGGCGTTTCGGCAGAGTACCTTTCTCATGAGATGTGTTTTTATTATGCACCTACCCTTTATAGTCTTTAACTGAATAAGTTGAGGAGATTGTATATCTTTGTCTCAAGTTAATAATTCAGAATTATATCTATATTTTTTATTTAACAATTTTCATCGATTTTCATTAGGATAGCTCAAGGCATTTATTTTGAATGTGGACGATTTGAAATTGGTCGTTAAAAGAATGATTATGATCTAGAAGGTGAAGTATATGTTTTTCTATTATTGAAAGCCCTTTTGTGTTCTGTTATAAGTTCGTTTAAGATTCTACCAGTTTTTAGGCAGTGACCACAAGTTCATATACACCACTGTGTGTAAATGCTTTTTCTTTTGACCTTTTTGGGTCTTAATATATTTGCTTAAGTTGTTATTTGTCCTGAAGGCTGGTGTTATTTCGTTCTTTTTTTATATGTTTGGCTTTGTTAGTTGATATTTTGCCTCTATATATGTAATAGAGAAGACACACAAAAAAGAAAGGAATAACACCAGCTTTCAGAACTAACAACAACTTAGGCAAATATATTAAGGACAATAAAAACCAAAATAAAAAGCAATTACAGAGTGGTGTATACAAACTGACTGATGTGGTGACTGTCCAAAAACTTACCTTGGTCAAACTAGCAAAACTTTTGACAAACTCATAGCAGAACACAAAAGGACTTTCAATAATAGAAAAACAGATTCTACGTACGGACTTCACCTTCTAGATCATATTCATTCTTTTAAGGGCACCCGGCACCCGAATTCCCATTTAACGACAATGTTAACATTATGTCACATAACTCTGTAACCGAAGCACTTAAGGACCTAATTTTTTTTTATTTTGAAACTAGATGCATTGTTTAGTCCTGCGTAGATTTTTGTAAAGTTAAAGTGAAAGAAACATTTATTTTAAATTTTTTTAAAATACTCTTACAAAAAAACCCAAAAAAGTTTAGATTTTATTTTTATTTTACTTGTTTCTGTACATTTTTAATAAAATTTTACGAGGTATTTGATATTATCTAACTTCAACTACTATAAAAATTTAAACCTTCTATCATCTAAGGATCCAAAGATATTTGACATCAAAAATTAAAAGCCTAGTATTTGGGAAATCGCAAAAACATAAAACACTCTAATAAGTCTAATAGGCTATAAAGCTACCAGTATAAATACGGTAAGTTAAGTGCAGACGTTAAAAAAACAAATAATTTTATAACCAAGGATATTTTTTCTGTAATGTGTTATATATCGTTGGAAAGAGAAGATTTCAGAATAATTTTCAATCATAACCCAAAAAAAAAAAAAATGTGTGTGTACTTTGTACGCACGTAAGAAGTTATGCTTCTATTATAGATTCCAACGAAATCAATATGTACTTTAAACAGATTATTTATATTTTATTTAAATATTAAACTAATTTTAATGCTTACTACTTTCCAAAATTTTTTATTAAAACAATACCGAAAATTAAAAAAATAAAAGAATAAAACACACACAAACACATTTAAAAATGCCACAAATAAATGATTTCTGAACAGTAATTGTTGGCAAAAAATTTAACTACATACGCATTTTCTGAAAAAAAAATTATATAACAAATATACTTCCAGTCATAAAATGTATAAAAAAAATAAAAACTTGCATTGTGGGATTCGAACCCGCATTTATTCGGGTACCTAGGATTTGAAGTCGAAGCCTCTACTCATTTTGCAACCGACACGTACCTGTCATGTGCGAAGATAGGCCAACTGAACCTTTTACTGTTTGACAGTTCTAAATTTAATCAAATTAGTTTGATTTTTGTGGAATTAAAATATTAATTAAAATACAACAAAACATAGAGTAAGAAAACAATATATTAGGTGAAGATTGGTAGAAATTATGTTGGTAATCAATTTATGTAAATCAAAGAACATGACCTACTAGATAGGTACATACATTTTCCAAATGGGTACCTAAGTACCTATGTAATTTGTTATTACAATACTGAAACATTTACAATAATTACGTACCTTTTGCTTTTAAAAAGTATTTAAAAAGTCAATACAATTATAAAATTGCTTTTTTCTCTGTCCTCACAACAATAAAAACTAACATACACAACATTTGTTTACCCATAACCGACATATTGAACAATTGTTGACAGGTTACTATAATTACCCAATCAAGAGCCCGTATAGCGTTAGAGCTGCGCTAAGGATCAAGACTTTTGATGAATTCGCGCACATATAAATTTACTTCCAACGCGCCTAAAGAAGTATAACTTTAAAAACTTAAAAAATTCAATTTTCATACTTTGGCTGCCCTTAATAACCAATTTAAAATTCTCCATATTCAAAATAAAGACCTTAACCTTATTATAATGGAGTGATGGAGTTTAAATATCTAGGCATCACACTATCTAGCTACGTAAGGCTCGAAACAGAAGTGGAAAATCAAGTGAATAGAGCAATCAGAGACGCAGGTTGCCCGAGGGCCGATATTTCCAACCGCACTTAAGCCAAAGCTTACTTTAAGCCTGAGCTTAAGCTTAGATGCCTGTATTTCCACTTCAATTTGAGGCTTAAGCATAGGCTTAAAAGAAATAATTTTAAGCTCTAGCGGGAGTTGGTTTAAGCCTTTGCTTAAAATTTGTTTTCTGTTTTTTTGTGGTTATTTCTATAGATTAATAAATTAGAGTTATTTTAAACTTTTGCCTAATAACGTTATTATTGGATTATTAACGATTATTAAAATAAAATTCTTACTCAATTTGGAAGGTTTAGGCACATGAAAATTATTTATTTCTACAATGCTTGGTATATTTATTTTACAAAAATAAACTTACATTCCAATTTGACATTTTAAGGAGTATAACCAATAAACAAAATTACAAAGATGGATCTTCTATTGCTTATGCAAAATAACAATAAAACATATAGCCAGATAATATATAGACAATATACTGACAACACATGTACCATGTACACAAAATTAAGTGAAGTAAAAATGAGACAGATACAGATGACAAGATAAAAACAGTAGTGGTTTTTACCTCACAACAGTTAGTTCTGCAGCGGGATTACGAACACTCGATGCGAGATCGCAAAACGAACCGTAGGCAAACTCGATGCGAATACGCATCGAAGCCAAAAAGTGATTACGAACTGGGTTCGAGTAGACTGTCAGAAAATCATCGGCAATTTTCGTATTTTTGAACCTACGGGATAATATTTCGAACAAATGGAATGATGTGCACGTTATATGCCAAGTAATTTCTCTCATTAACCTCAATAATTATTACAATAGAATATAAAATAAAGTTTTTATTACATATTTAATTGTTATAAACGTTTATTTTATATTCTAAGAATGGTAGAGTGATAACGTGTACCTAGATATAAAAATATATGATTTTCGAACTTGAGTAGAATTTGAGATTAATTATGATTTTTTACCGTTATTAAAGATTAAATGGCCAGGGAAAGATGGGATACGTTATATAAAAATATTACTAAAAGTCGTAATGGTCACTGCTAACTACCTATTCACTTCATCGAATTCTGTCTCAGAGCTTTCCTTCTCACATATTTTTAAAGTAGGAATAAGTATTAGAGAACTTCTGTCCGTGTAATGAGTGTAATAACACCTCACTGGGAGATTTAAACAATATATTTTTTTAATGTTCAAAACATGAGAATTATTATCAAAACCGTATAATCTAAATATCGTTTGATTAACGATTTACATTATTTTTAAATTGAAAAAGTCAAAGTATGAAGTAAGTAGGTTATGTCATTATGTATTCACTTTTCTTAATTTTTATACTTGGACCGGCAAGAGAGAAAGCGTTATAGGAGATCAGCGATCTATCAGAGAGAGATAGATAGTTCGAGTTGGCAACTCGACAGGGTCGTAGGTATCGAGCAGTGCCTTCGAGTTGACTCGCATCGACAACGTAGGGAAAGAGGTTTTGTAATCACTCCCTACGGTAAACATGGCGGATACGATGCGTATCGAGTGTACGTAATCCGGGCCCAGACATTTTGACATATTCACAGGTACCAAACCAATTAACTTGACAGTTGAGGACCAGTTTAGTTAAGGGGGTCATGGAAATACCAGCTTAAGCTTCTCCTTTCACTTTTGACACAGGCTTAGCTAAGCAAAAGCTTAAGTAGCCGTTGAAATACCGGTCCTAAATGACACAATATGGAAAAATGAAAATATCGGAAAAGAAATGAAAGGCAGAATTTACAAAACAGTCATCATACCAATAATGACATACGCGGCAGAAACACGACCGGACGCAGAGAGGACAAAAAGATGAAAATGCATGACATGTGCTAGAAAAAAGTTATAAGTTTTTAATCTAATATCATATAAACCAATATTTAAAATACCATTTTATATCCTACCAGAATATAAACAATGGAAAACCTTCCCTGGTTGCACCATCCGAGGCTTCTAAAAATGCAAGACTATTCTGGGACTATAGGAAGATGAGGGAATTTTATAATTTATAATTCACATCCCATTTGCTCAGGCGGTAAATTTCCAGCGAGAATGGTTCCCTTAGTACTCCAAATAGAGTAAATATATAAATTAAAAATGAATAAACATTTTCAATTTCGATGCAACCCGAAACTGCAATCGTAAATTTTCTAAACTTTTTTTTATTTATTTTTGTTTACTCCAAAATGTTTTAAAACTGCCTTTTTTCTAGCATTATTGTAAGATTTTTCCAAAAACAAAAATGAAATACTGAAAAGAGACAAAAATGTATAAAGATACAATGTTAGAGCCATGCCTAGTTATTGCCCTTTCTCCAATTAAAATTTTAAGTTTTCGAAATAGCACGTTTTTCTTATTTTTCCTAAAATTGTATAAACTACACACGGATTATTCTTGCAGGGACCTCTTCAACAAAATTAAAAATTCGATTGATATTCAATATTATGGCGGCTGTACTTTACGATTTCCCATAATGGTGGAGGTGCCGGTTTTTGGTAACTGCATAAACCCCTTTATGTTTATTTTTATTTTAAAAAAGTAAACATTTACATTTACATATAGGTCTGGATCCCGCGTATGAAAAAAAAGTTGATTAATAGCAAGCTGAAAATTTGTTAATAGCTTAAGGGTGTCTAGTCGAATAAACTTTGATATATGGGAACACTGAAACAGGGGTAGTTTTAATTGTGGAACAGGTTAAAAATTTGGAACGGTTACAGCACGAAAACGGCACATTTATTTTGTCCGACAGAACAGACTTAAACTCTCTGAACAGAGATTAAACTCTCATGAAAAAATCAGACTGCTATTTATTACCTGTATAATTCCTGTCATTTGACATATTCTACATGTTTCACTCATTAAAACGCCCATTTGGTGATAAATAGCAGTCTGATTTTTGCATGAGAGTTTAATCTCTGTTTGAAGAGTTTAAGTCTGTTCTGTCGGACAAAATAAATGTGCCGTTTTCGTGCTGTGGCCGTTCCAAATTTTTAACCTGTTCCACAATTAAAACTACCCCTGTTCCAGTGTTCACACATATCAAAGTTTATTCGACTAGACACCCTTAAGCTATTAACAAATTTTCAGCTTGCTATTAATCAACTTTTTTTTCATACGCGGGATCCAGACCTAATAGCACTTTTGAAAAATACAAATATTTTATTGTGAAATCTTACAGTCCGTTATACAGTTTAAAAATTTTGATAAAGTTTATTGTTTTAGTAAAGTTTTCTATTAGATTTTTTTTTAGATTGTGTTGTATTTTCGCTATCCTTATATTCATTATATTATATAATATATTATTATAATCATCACTATATTGCACTGAAATTGGTACACATGTTGCAAATTGAATGAGGTTTCTTATAGTCCATGTGGTGAGACCGCTCCCGTCTGAAAAACATTTCTAATTCGGTTTCTCTGCGGATTCATATTCAGAAATGTCCCCTTTAAACAAATCTGAAGGGTGCCGGACGGAATTTTTGGGCAGAAATTGTTTAATTAAACAAATACATGAGATAACCTTTTATTGCTCCAAAAAATATATTTTTAGGTTTTTTGGGTCTTTTTCTAAACAAGAAAGGTATCTTATGATATTTCTCAAAAATTGACGGTTTTCGAGTTATAGGCGATTTAAGATCTAAAAAATTGCGAAAATACGCATTTGCGAGGCTTATGCCCGGATGCACCAACAGATCTTAAGCTTAAGTCGAGAATATCATAAGGATTAATATAATATAATTATAATAGATTACAATAAGAATAACATAATATAATAATAGATATAGTTAATAAAAAGGTAAGAATCTAAAATTATGGTGCAACGTAAGTGATACTCAAGGAGGCCCTATCTATAAGTAGAGCTTAGCTGTAGAACTTAGCCCTATCTATAAGTGGAGCTTAAGATCTGTTGGTGCAACCAGGCATAAAAAACTCATATTTAAATTAGTATTTTTAAGGGTGCCAATAACTTGGATTAAATTTTAAACATTCCTTTTCAAGATTCCGAAGAGTGATCGGATCTAACTTTAGTTTGGACCGTAGTTTTTTAATTGTTAATTATGCGTGTCCATCCGGTTTATTTGCCGGTGCGGCGCGCACTATTTTCAAAAATCTCCTATTTCCCTCCGAAAAATATTTTTTCTAGATTCTTTGGGACATTCTAAATAAAATAAGTTTCTTGACATTTTTCTCAAAAGTTACTAGTTTTAAAGTTATAAACGATTTAAAATGCAAAAATGTGTTTTTGTCATTTTTCGGATATTAAATCGCTTATAACTTTAAATCTATTAACTTTTAAGAAAAATGTCAAGAAATTTATTTTATTTAGAATGTCCCAAAGAATCTAGAAAAAAAATTTTCGGAGAAAATAGGAGATTTTTATAAATAGTGCGCGCGGCACCGGCAAAAAAACCGGATGGACACGCATAATTAACAATAAAAAAACTACGATCTAAATTGAAGTTAGACCCGATCACTCTACGGTATATTGAAAAGGAATGTTTCAACTTTAAGCCAAGTTATTGGCACCCTTAAAAATACTAATTTAAATATTAGTTTTTAAGCCTCGAAAATGCGTATTTTCGCATTATTTAGATATTAAATCGTCTATAACTCGAAAACTGTCAATTTTTGAGAAAAATCACAAGATACCTTTCTTGTTTAGAATAACCCTAAAAACCTAAAAATATATTTATTGGAGCAATAAATGGTGATATTATGTATTTGCTTAAAAAATTTTTTTAAACAATTTCTGCCCAAAAATTCCCTCCAGCACCCTTCAGATTTGTTTAAAGGGGATAGTTTTGAATATGAATCCGCAGGGAAACCGAATTAGAAATGTTTTTCAGACGGGAGCGGTTTCACCAGATGGACTATTAGAGAATATGAGCCAACAGTAGCGTGTCATCAATATAACTTCGAGAGATAACGAAATAATATAATTCTGCGAAACTTTGGCAACAGTGCGTCGAGATTATATGACATAACTTAAATATTGTGACATTATACTCATAGTTGCGCTAAATGGAAGTAATAGAAAACAATTTCATTGCAAGTAAATATATTTATAAAACTAAACCAAAATACAAAGGCTATTACACTTAAAAATCTGACGCAGGTTTGTCAAAATGACAGTGACTATTTCTGTATGTTGTCTAATCAGTTATTAGTTATAATATATTCGATTTCTTGTTAAAGATAAACAATTTTAGTAGTTCCAATGTGACACAAAATCTAGGCATGGGATGAAAAAGTTTATTTGAAGAAAGTGTATTTTTTTTTGTTCTCCTTAACGTTGGTACAGGCTCGTTTTTTAATATTTTATTTAATTATAGAGTAACTTCCACATACTCATGTATTTCTCAAATTAAGCTCTGTACCGCCATTCTTTACTATATTACGAATATTATGTGTGCCAAAAATCTCGACAAAATATTCAAAATTAAAGCCGCAATCTTGGAACGCCTTTTCCGTTTTTAATGACGCGCTAGTGTTGCCTCTTATGTGTCATGTGTAGGTTTTATATGACCTAGCCGCAATTTGTTGAGGACTACTTGGCCATGTCTTTGAGCTATGGGTGGTAGTGAAGAAGACATAATACTTACTTGTTTTGATAATTTTTAGTTTTGCTTCTATGTGGTTCCATTTTTCTTGACAAACTGTATTAATGTAGATTTTTGTTAGTTTTTTTGGTCTAAACATGGTATGTTTGGCATTATAGGAATTGCCATGTTACTGAGACTTTCTTAAGTTTTTGAAAGTTGATTTGATATTGTACAACATGTCTTTTTTGTGCTCAATTATCATGAGTCGGATACTACATCAGTCTGTTTTACACCATTTAAAGGTATTTCGAGACAAGTTGATAAAATAAAAATAATTATTGTTGCTGGTACATTGGTTCAGTGCGTTGGAGATTGCTTGAAGTTGTCAAGTATATAATATGCTACATTGCTACAGTCCTTTGCCAGGTGGGTAACTCGGCAAACTATGCTTAATGCTTTGGATGCACCTCAGTTGGTTTAATTGAATTTTACTAGTAGTTTATACATCTACAATTTAGTTTGCTTCTAATTACAGCTTTATATTATAATAGTAGAAGAATAGTAAGAATAGCACTGCACCTCATATGTAATAAATAGGAAAGACTTTGCCTAGATTGTAAAGGAAAAGTGTATTTGTTTTTTTACCTTTGAATTCAGCTTCTTTGATACTCTCTTTTATCGGTATATTATAGCAAAAGATTCAACAATTCCAAGTAATTAACAAGGTCAACACATTTGTTAGCATTAAAAATTAAATTACATGTATGGTACACACATGTCCATCAAACACCCTTGCAAATTAAACCCTAATGGGCTTTTATTTTGGTTTTTGTTTGCAACAATCGGGCTGTGTAAACATCAGGATTGAGGGTTGGTGATTTTCGTATTCGCGCTAGTAATTTCACGGTTCGTCTGCTTATGCATTTGTCGCTAAACGAATCTGGAATTGGGTATTACTGGCATCAAAATGATTTTGCAGTTGTTTCGCGAAATTAGTATATGATTGTTTACAAAAAAGAAAAAAAAAGCAATTAGGCTTTATTCCAAAATATCCGATATTTAATAATAAAATATTCGTTTGAGAGTGTTTTTCAATTTTCTGCCATACAAATCGAATTAAAAAATTAAATCATAGGTACTCGATTTTCAGAAAACCAGAGCTGAAATAGATATTCAGAATACACTGCAAAAACTTTTTTTTATTTTTAGTTTTATATTTGTTAGAATATTTCGGAAAAAATATATATTTGATTGCTATAAAACTTGTATGATATTCCCATATTTTTTTATACAGTGCTAGTCAAAAGTCCGTACCCCCCTCGTATCTTTTAAACGGTTATACCTATAATAGTGAAATTTGGAGGGAGGAAATAAACGGGCGTAAGTCTCTTAACTATTCATGACAGGTGACGTAATTTTGACAGATGACTTTACCGTGCCACTGTGACAGATAATTTTTAATGGAACCTTATGGCAAGTGATACCTCGTTTAAAAGGTATTGAAAATACCCATTCAGTCATACTAATTTTGTTTGAGTTTAAGCTAATTTTGATGAATAAATGGAATAAATATAAAATTGTAGATGAAGTAAAAGTCAGACTTACTCTCAATTTTTATTATAACTTCCGACGACCGGTTTCGCTCTTTAAACTTTGTAGAGCATCTTCAGGTCAAAGGTAACAAGTTACAAAATGATTCGGATACAAGGTGCCATTAACTCAGTTTTCATTATCATGATGTTTCTTTTAAAGTTATGTTAACGGGATATGGTGGAATAGACGGGCGATGCAGCAAAGGTAAACAAATCTATGGGAATTAGGAGTTCTTGAGGGTGATGAGATAATTGGTGGAAGTTAACCAGCAAATCTGTGTCTGTTGTTATGTTTGTGTAAATCAAATTAGTGAATGACTTTTTACAATTTTAATGTGTGCTGATTTTAAAGGTTTTATTTTATTTTATTTTATTTTAATTTTATCTATATTTATATGTATATTAAAGAATTCTATTTATTATTAATGTAAGATTGACAACGTTTGGATCGTAAATGTATTAAGTAATTATTGTGTATGTTAGAATTTGATTGTGCAGTTGTAAAAAGATTATTTTAAGGTCAAAACCAGATCTGTGACGTGTACTGCTTGTGTGGGACTATTGTTCTAATAAGAGGAGTAGGGTGATCGAAAGTTTATTAATTGTAGTTAAATTGCCATATTGGCAGTCAAATAATAAAATAATAAATAGCAATACAAAAGGTGGATTTAAATTAAATTAATCACCCTACTCCTCTTATTAGAACAATAGTCCCACACAAGCAGTACACGTCACAGATCTGGTTTTGACCTTAAAATAATCTTTTTACAACTGCACAATCAAATTCTAACATACACAATAATTACTCAATACATTTACGATCCAAACGTTGTCAATCTTACATTAATAATAAATAGAATTCTTTAATATACATATAAATATAGATAAAATTAAAATAAAATAAAATAAAATAAAACCTTTAAAATCAGCACACATTAAAATTGTAAAAAGTCATTCACTAATTTGATTTACACAAACATAACAACAGACACAGATTTGCTGGTTAACTTCCACCAATTATCTCATCACCCTCAAGAACTCCTAATTCCCATAGATTTGTTTACCTTTGCTGCATCGCCCGTCTATTCCACCATATCCCGTTAACATAACTTTAAAAGAAACATCATGATAATGAAAACTGAGTTGATGGCACCTTGTATCCGAATCATTTTGTAACTTGTTACCTTTGACCTGAAGATGCTCTACAAAGTTTAAAGAGCGAAACCGGTCGTCGGAAGTTATAATAAAGATTGAGAGTAAGTCTGACTTTTACTTCATTTAAAATGAACTCTCACATGCAACCCATTCAAGATAAAATTGTAGTTTCACATTTAATTAATAAAAATTAAAAATTTCGCATATGCTTACTTGTCAAAAAGGTTGAGGTTGACGTAAAAACTACTAGAGAATTAAAAAAAAATGTGTGTGTACTTTGTACGCACATAAGAAGTTATACTTCTATCATATGATTTCTTAAAAATAAATATACTTTAAACAGTTTGTTTTAATTTTTTTTAAACACCAAACTAATTTTGTGCTTACCGCTTTCAAAAAAAAAATAATAAAAGTATAGGATTGCTCCGGATTCGAACTCAACACCTCTCGATCTCTAGCCGAATGCTATACCAAATATGCTACGATGACAGTGTCTGTATCGGTTCGGACGTACCTAATGACAATTCACGGTAACAAACAGACAAGTATAATAAATATACAATAAAATGTTTTAATAATACTCATCTTACTCCTGAGGAAGACAAATCCAAAGACACAAAAAATATAATAAATATATTTACTAAAAACACTAATATATTTTTTCACACCTTTTCTTGCACTGATATATTTAAACATAACTTGAAAGATTTAACAACTAAACGCCATACTGTCTGTGTGCGCATGCGCGCAGTACCATGAAATTTTACTCTCAATCGCGCCTAAAGAAATATAACTTCAAAAACGTCAACTTTTTTGACAAAAAAACCGTAGGCGGACATTTGAGTTTTTATTAATTAAATGCGAAATTTCAATATTATTATTATTTAATTTATTCACCAAAATCAAAACCAACTAAAACCCATAAAATTAGTATGACTGAATAAGTATTTTGAATACCTTTCAAACGAGGTATCACTTGCCA
This sequence comes from Diabrotica virgifera virgifera, assembly GCF_917563875.1. Classification (NCBI taxonomy): domain Eukaryota; kingdom Metazoa; phylum Arthropoda; class Insecta; order Coleoptera; family Chrysomelidae; genus Diabrotica; species Diabrotica virgifera. The sequence goes on along the minus strand of NC_065443.1, from coordinate 6,941,771 downwards.
TAAGGTCCCATTTAAACTTATCGGTCACAGTGGCTCTGTAACGTCATCTGTCACTATTACGTCACCTGTCACGACTAGTTGAGAAGCTTACGTCCGTTTATTTCCTCCCTCCAAATTTCACTAATATAGGTATAACCGTTCAAAAGATACGAGGGGGTACGGATTTTTGACTAGCACTGGATAATCTTTTTTACGAGAACAATAATTTAAGGTTGTTCTGAAGCTATTTCCTTGTGGCATTTTTATAATTAAGTATTTTCTATGGGACATAAGCCACAATTTTACTAAAAAATGAATTTATTAACGTTTCGAAGCCCAAATCGGGTTTCGTTCTCAAAATACAAAATACTATTAAAATAAACAAAAATGTTGTTGCTAAGTAAAAAAATTTTTCTAATAAATTTGACTCATTTATATTGGTAATTCAGACGTATATTATACATTTTAAAGTAGAAGACTTTAAAATGATATCGCCAATATTTATGAGTTGCGTTCCTGGGATGAATTTACTAAAAGATAGTTCATTCGATTACATGAAATCAATCCCAACTCAAGAATATCCGTCGCAAAATAGAACGGTATCCTACAACATTCACAAAAAATAATACGAGGAAAATAACAATACCATATATAAAAGGACTACCCGAGAAACTTAAAACAATAGGAAATAAATTCAACATTTCAACAACATTCAAAACAACAAACACATTGAGATCTATTCTATCTAAAACTAAACCTAACAATGAACAAGAAAGAACAAAGAATTGCATTTATAAAATACCTTGTGAATGCGAACCATTTTATTTAGGTGAAACATCAAGACCATTAAACGTTAGAATAAGTGAACATCAGTCTTATATTAAAAATAGAGACTCTGCTAGATCTCAAATATGTCAACACGCATGGGATAATGAACATAGAGTTCAGTGGAGAGATTCAAGTATAGTCCTGAAAGAATCAGATAGTAAAAAGAGAAAAATCAAAGAATTGGCTCTAATTATGCTAAATGAAACCAATTGTGTCGCAAATTCCTCGGTAGAATGCAGTAAGATGTGGTTACCCATACTGAAAGAGGAAGTCAATAGAAAGAAAATACCACGATTAGTAAGTCAATAACATATCGAGTTAGTAAAAATTTTATATTTTAGTATTACTTATTGTATATCTATGTATTATTAATATTATTTATAATTTAAACATATTAAAGTCAGAATTTGGTATTAGTTTTTTGAAGGTAAATTAAATGTAAGACCAAATACTTACGATGTCGGGATAGTATCACGAGGTTTTTTCCTGGTTTTCCCTCGTGATTTACTATGGAATCTCTAACGCGAGAATTTTACTGTCATCGATGCATTTGGTTGTCTTTTTAAAGATAGATCACATGCTATGATTTTTTTGCGACGGATATTCTTGTACTATCTTTTAGTAAAGTCGTCCCAGGAACGCAACTCATAAATATTGGCGATATCATTTTAAAGTATTCTACTTTAAAATGTATTATATACGTCTGAATTACCAATATAAATGAGTCAAATTAAATAAATTATTAGAAGAATTTTTTTACTTAGCAACAACATTTTTGTTTATTTTAATAGTATTTTGTATTTTGACAACGAAACCCGATTTGGGCTTCGAAACGTTAATAAATTTATTTTTTAGTAAAATTGTGGCTTATTTTCCATAAAAAATACTTAATAATAATTTAAGGAGTGGAAATTTAAACATCAAATTATATTAGTTATTTAAGAAGGGAATTTTCATTACATCAATAATTGTGACTCAATCTCACACAAAAAATAATATTTAAATGTTAGGTAAATATAAAACAGTACCCCTAATTTTTTGTTTAATGTAGAACAAAAATCCAGTTGTAATACGCATTCGTTTTAAAAATTAAGTATTTCTGTATTTCACCTAACACCGTATCATACAATTTTCTCTGTGCATTTGATAAATTTGTTAAACACATCAAGTTCTTTATCTTTTTTACTAGGTCTATCTCGTTTCCGCTGCGTCCATTCTTTGTTTCTCTTTCTTTTTAATCGAACAACATTTAGTTCCGTACATCATAGATCTTATGACTGTTGTTTTAAGTTTCTCTTCAGCTTCAGTGGAATTTTTCTCTCACACATCACACCACTCGATTTCTTCCACTTCATCCATCCAACCCTAATTCTGCTGCATGCGTCCCAACCTCCTTCCTAATTTCCCTGTAATATTTGTTCTAGGAGACTCCTTCTTATTGAGTGCCCACCGCAGAATTTATTGAGGAATATCTATCATATGTTTTCTCAAGACCAATGAATACTATATGACGTATGTTTCTATATTCCTGTATTTTTCTATCAACTGCCTTGTTATGAAAATTGCACTGTTGTTGATCTACTTTGCATAAATCCAAACTGATTATCGGAATAATATATATAATATCGGTTTACAATGTTCTTCGACGTTTTCCGATTTCCAATCTCCATCCCGTTCTGTCATTCCATAAATCGTCCTCGAGTTCTCTGTCCCTGATTTCTCTATCAACTTCTTCTCTCCAACTTCTTCTAGGCCTTCCTGGTCTGCGCCTTCCTCTTGGTTGCCATTTGAGGATTTGTCTTGCTATTCTATTCTCCGGCATTCATATCGATTTGTTAAGTAAGAAACTCGCCTCAGCCTGCTATGCTATAAAATCTCTTTCGAAAGAATTCAATTTAGCGTCTTCTACACTAACATATTTTTCCTTGTTCGAGTCTCATCTTCGATATGGTCTTCCTTTTTGGGATTCTAGGTTCTAGTACAGCTGCCCAATTAGATGTTATTTTTAAATTACAAAAAAGAGTAATAAGGTATCTGTTTGGCCTCAGAAGAACAACACATTGCAGAAGTTACTTCAAAGATCACGGAATTTTAACCCTTACATCTTTATATATTTTAGAAACTGTTTGCTTAATTCGTAAACATATGCATGTCTTTCCAGCTAGGCCTCATCATGACTACTCCACCAGAAATTCAGATTTTGATGTCTATTTACCGATCCCGTCCTCTGAGTTAGTAAAGAAATCTATATTATATTCCCCAAAAAAACTATACAACCATCTTCCTTTACAACTCAAATCTGCAACATCTTTCCCCAAGTTCCGTAAAATGACAAAAGCTCATCTATCTAAAAGACCATATTATTCAGTAGAAGAGTTTCTTAATGACTAACTAAGAAATTACAGTAATGTATAATAACCAAACTTATCTATATTTGGGTGTCACATGCAGCAGCTTAAACTTATTAGTTCCTACGTCTATAGTTTACTTTGTTATATATGTTCACTTTGCAATTTCTATTAATTGTTCCAATATACCGATTTTGTTTTTTTTTTTCTTTACTTTATTAACTTATATTTTGTATTTTCGTATTTTTTTTATATTGACGATTTATCAAGTTTCAGAAAATTGTATTTGTTATTGTTATTGTTAGATATTATGTATTTATTTCTTCTGACTTTATATTAAGCTTTGTCCATAAAATTTGTATAATTTTCAGTGACAATAAAGCATATTTCTATTCTCTTCTATTCTATTCTATTCTTCTTACGTGTCCGTACCAGCTGAGTTAATTCGTCCTGATGTCGTTAACAATAGTATATGTAACCCCCATGATTTCTCGGACTCTGTCGTTTGTTATTCTGTCGCGTCTAGATATTCCCACCGAACGGCGCTAGAAGTCCAAGAAGTTCTGTTGCTCTAAGAATTTTTTCTGTTCTGTCTTTTAGGGGCCAAACTTCGCAATTGTATGTTGTGATGCTTTTTATTATAGTGGTATATATTCTTCTTTTATTTTCCTTAGAAATATTTTTATCCCACAGTACGCTGTTCAGTAAGGATATGCCTTTCCTTCCCTGTATATTTTGTTCCTTAATAGCTGCATCTAATTTTCCGTCTTGAGTGATATTTACTCCCAGGTATTTGTAGTCTTCACATCATTTTATTTCTTGATTTTGCTCTACTCGGGGGCTATGTTGGTCTCCTCCGATACTCATGTATTCAGTTTTTTCCATATTCACTTATAGGTCCCACTCTGTAAACTCTTCTAATAGTTTTCACATCATGTAACTAAGATCTTCAAATCTTCAAAACTTCAGAGTCCTGTGCGATGATCACCTGGTCATCCGCAAAGCACAGCGTGTACAAAGTTGAGTCCGTTAGTGGTATGCCCATATTCGTACATTTTTTCTTCCATTGGTTGTGAGCTGCTTCGAGGTATATTTTGAATAGTGTTGGGAGATACAGCATCCTTGAGTTAGTCCTTTAGTTACTGTGAATCCAGGTGTTACGAGATTTCCCGTTTTAATTCTTGTTGTTTGTTGGTAATACAACGTTGTTACGGCTTTAACAAATTCTATATTTACATTTGTTTTCTCCTGTGCCTCCCATAATTTAACCATCGGGACAGTATCGTATGCTTTTCTAAGGCCTACAAACATTAGATGGACTGCTTTCGGATGTTTCTCTTCTATATTTTCATGGTCTATCGTTTTATAGCTCTTTATTTTTTACATTTTTGTTTATCTCACTTCTTGGTATTAATATATCCAGCACCTCCTACTTCTTCTTCTCGTAGCACTACAACCCGGAGTGGATCTTGGCTGACTGCACACCACGCTTCCATCTCGTACAGTCGCCCATTATAGTTGGGTAAGTGGGTAGGTCCATTGTTCTTAAATCGGATGTATTATCTCTCTATCGAATTCGTAAGGTCATTCTTCCTGTCGGGGCTTCCACCCAGATTCCTCCCAGGACATGGCCTGCTAATCTTAGATGCTAGAATTTAATCTCCTGGACAAACTTGTACCTGTCTCTCCTAATACTTTCCACACTTCGCCAGGAATATTATCTGGTCCAACAGTTTTTTCTTTAAATAATTGATGGATTCGAACATTTGATGGAATATTTGATGGAAGTTCATTTTATCTAACAATAAAACACTGAAAACGTTTGTTTTCTATATTTCCACAAAATTTATTACAACTATGTGACTACAGCTGTTTCGGCAGAGTGCCTTTCTCAAGTGATGATCACTTGAGAAAGGCACTCTGCCAAAACAGCTGTAGTCACATAGTTGTAATAAATTTTGTGGAAGTATAGAAAACAAACGTTTTCAGTTTTTTCTTTCTTTAGTTTTAGAAGTGATTGAACCAATTCTCGTTTGTACGAACTTGACATATGAAGTTAAGATATGGCTATACTCTGGAAGACTGGCGTTAATCTTTGGGAATGATATAGAGGATAAGATATTTAAGCCAATTTTTTGTAATGCCGGAATTAAATTTTTTGGGTTAAACCATGGTGCAGCTTATAAACTGTCTGAAATTTGGATTATATAAGTAGAGGCTTTGATCATTTTGGGTATAAAATTTACTTGGATTTTAAATTATAAAAGTGGATAAATTTACATTTAAATTAAGGACGTCAAAATTAAAACATTTTCTGGATAATGCTAATCCCATTGGTCAACGAAAACTCATAGTTAATACTGTTAAATAACTTCCACTAAATCCTGATTTATATCCAATTAACAAATCATTTTTACCCCTGTGGTTAAATCCTCTAATAGATTACATTAAATACCGACCTATAAGGAACAAGGAGGCCGGGATTTTGGCCTTACGTCATCTCACTGGGGATTATTCTGTTATGTATATGTCGACATTCAACATCCCTTGACATATTTCATGTACCTGTATGTGGTTACATGGTGAATGTTTGTGTAACATTAGGGAGAATTTACTTGTTTGGTTTCACCGTCACGGTTTAAAGGTGTAATTACAAAAGGCAGAGTTTATTTAGTTTATTTGTAACAGTATTAACTAGTTTCCTAAATAATTACACTTTTATAAAAAACAACTTTTTCTTATTCTGAAGCTATATCCTTGTGGCATTTTTATGATTAACTACTTATATGGGAAATAAGCCACAATTAAATTGAAAAAATAATTTTATTAATAAAATTATTTTTTCAATTTAATTGTGGCTTATTTCCCATATAAATATTTAAAAATAACTTTTTATAATAAAACGTTTTCATTATTTATAGGACCCAATATAAAATTATAAACTATTTTGTTATACAATAATAATTAAATATTAATAAAATTAAACATAATGATAATTAAATGCAAGTTGTATACACGATTTTTTCTATGATCATTCACAACAAGCAAGCAAATTAAGTAGTTTGTCAGTTTGACAGTTTGTTTACATATTGTGAACTGTCAAAGCGTATGTATTTGACTCGCCATTGGTCACTGAGCGTGTGCCACCTTCATTGCGAATACCATATCGTGATTCTAGTCCATTAAAATGTTACATTTAGGTTGCATTTCTTAGAGGAGTCAATTTTATTTTTTTAATGTGTAGGGGGGTTCAGTAGAAGCTTAAGTTCAAGTTTTTGGGGTCGCCACCCTTGTCCCCCGGCCGCCATATTGGAAAAAGGGGTGCAAAGGGTTTCGCACTGTATCTTCTAAACTAGCAATCCTACAGAAAATTTAATTACACATAAAATGTAGCAAGTTCAATTTACTACAGTTTTATATCTATTACTTTTTATCGTCAAGTGACCAACAAAAGAGTTATAAACAAAAATAAGAGAAAATTTTTTTACAAGTTTCCTTTTGGAGGTTATAACTTTTTTTCCGTTCATTTCACAATAAAATAACATCATAGCGATTTTGTAGAGGATTTTTCAAAGAATAATTTTCACTATAAAGTTATTTAATTATATTTACTATCTAGGTTTTACAGCGCTCCAATCTTGACCAGATTCTCGAATTCTCATAGGAATACAATAAAAAAAATACTCTTCTATCTATACGCTGTGAGCTCGTAGGTAGAGGGGATAATGAAAAATTCGCGAGCGCCAGTAGTGACAAGTTTGTAAACCTTTACTGGAAATTTGCTTTTTGACGTTCTGCATTAAGAGTTGCATATTATAGCTTTTAAATGTCTCACGAAAGTTGTTGTATTAAAGAGTATTAAAGAACTGTGTATTCTACAACTTTCCTGTCGCTAAGCATAAGGTGATTTAACGACAAAAATGGATTGATGCAATTAGAAAAAAGTAAGTAAACACAATTTTAATTTTAAAACGGTAGAAAAGGAGCTAAAGGATCGGTTAGTACACTCTCGAATTTTGACGGTTTTAATTTTACAATCCAATCCTGAAACAAAATTTGAATGCGTGAAGATAACGACCAATCACAGCAAACGTAGGATGCCGTTAACTGTTATTCATAAGTTAATATTTAAGAAGTATTATACTATAATTATATTAAATTATTATACGTTTTTGTAGAATAAATTTTTTCTAATATTAGTTGTCAACATAAACGTCAAAACGATAAGCAAAATCTATGAATAATAAATTCTGTACTTACTGCTATTAATTATCGTTTACAATCCAATTACTTCTTTACGTTGTAAATATTACACGATAAGAATTAAAAAATAAGTTTGAAACAACTATTATTTGCTTTTCTACTGTCCTCATTAAAATTCCGGCCGAAATAGGAACACTAGTCAACCGTTAGATGGCGATAGCAGCCATACCAGCGAAACTCACAGAGTATAGGCAACACTTTTTTCTTTCCAGAAAATTTCAGGTAAAAGTTATACTAGTAATCCTGTAGGTAGGTGGCGATACCAGCGAAGCTCGGAGCGGATATATTAGTCGAGCGGCAGCAATCTTTATGCCGACCACGACAATCAAATTTAAGGTGAATGACCTAGAATTACTGAATTGGTTAGAGAGGTATTATGTTCTTTAAAGACTACTGCGTCTCCTGGATCGGAAAATATTTCACCATTGTTATATCATAATTGTGCAGATAGTTTAGCGGCTCCAATGGCAGCTTTATTGGCCAAATCTTTGCAAACAAATTCAATACCAGCTTCATGGAAATCTGGTATAGTAACACCGATATATAAAAGTGGAAATAAACTCCTTTCGTCTAATTATCGCCCAGTAACAGTTCCACCAACATCAGTTAAAATAATGGAAAAATTAATAGCTAATAAATTAATATCCTTTTGGTTAGAGCATAATGTTATTCCAGTCTCTCAACACGGATTTCTGCCGAACCGTTCAGTAACTAGCAACCTTCTTCACTCTCTTAATGAATGGACTTTATCTTTGGACCGATATGAACCGATTGACATTATTTATATAGATTTTTGCCATGCATTTGATAAGGTACCCATACAAAAATTAATGCTGAAGCTAGAACATTACGGCGTGCGTGGTGAGTTGCTATTGTGGTTAGAAAACTTCCTCTCTGAAAGAACTTTTTCGGTCAAAGTGGAAAATGACTGCAGTGTTCCACGTGCGGTAGCCAGTGGTGTCCCTCAGGGATCAATATTAGGGCCTATTCTGTTTTTGTTGTACGTATCTGATTTAACGTGCGGATGGCAGTCAAAATCAGTTTCATATGCCGACGATTTAAAGTTATATTACTGTCCCGATATTGTTAATACTCTTCAGAGTGACCTTAATCAGCTATCAGAATGGAGCATGAAATGGGCTATTCTATTAAATTCGCGTAAGTGTTGTGTTGTTCAATGTGGATATAAAAATCCACATATAACATATTTTTTGGATGGAGTTCCTCTGAAATCGGTACAGGAAGTTAATGATTTGGGCGTTATGGTCAACCAAACGTTAAGTTGGTCTACTCAAACAGCAAAAGTAGTCGGTAAAGCTAACTCTGCTTTATACCTCATATCAAAAGCTTTTCCTAGAATGTCTCCAGACTTGTTTTTGAAACTCTATAAAAGTTATGTCAGACCTCACCTGGAATTTGCGGTATCTGTTTGGTCACCTCATTTACAAAGAGATATTAATTTATTAGAAGGAGCACAACGAAGAGCTACTAAGCTACCTTTTAATTATGCAAGATTAAGCTATGAAACTCGATTAAGAAAGCTTAAGTTGTCTCCATTGACTCATAGAAGAGAGAGAGGTGATTTAATATCTACTTACAGAATTCTTAGGGGAGAATTTTGGGGAACATCGAATTTTTTTAATATCAGCGAAGATGCTAGACTACGAGGTCATCACTATAAATTGAAAAAGGAACCTTTTAAAACTACTGTAAGGCAAAACTTTTTGGTAAATCGAGTTTTTGATAAATGGAACAGTTTAAGTGATGACGTCGTAGGGGCTATTAGCTTAAATAGTTTCAAAAACAGGTTTGATGAGAACTAACTGGACATTGTATGTGTAATGTTAGCAATTTTTGTTAAAATAGTTGTTGTAAAATATAAGGGTATATTTTGTTTTTTTTTTATGAGAAAAAAATTTGTAATTTTTAGGTATACTTACCTTCTAATTTTTGTATCTTTTTTAATTTGCTATTGTTGTAACAACTTTTATGAAAACCAATTCTTTTGAATATTTACTTTAATTTAATTTTTATTTTGTAAGAATTTGTTTTATGTTATATTATTTAGTTTAAGACCTACAATTATTTTGTATTCTGAGCCATATAAGCTTTGCTTTGGCTCGATATTATTGTATAATAATAATAATAATAATTTTGGTCTATTTTTATGTTTTCGAGGTCGCTGAATACGAATATAAAGTTTATTTTTATCTAGATTTGGTGGAACATGTTCAAAAATCAAATTTTATACAAAACTGCCGAAAATCAATTTTGATGATTTTTCCAATTTACCTCGTTGTATCTTTGGTCGCTGTAAATATTTCCTTTTGAAAATTTTACTGTTTAATCTCTGAAGTATGTAAATAACAATGGGATTTGTCCTAAATATTTAAACACATTAAAAAAGGAGTTGTTAATTTTTAAACATTTTGTTACATTTTTAACATTTCGTTAGTTTCATGTTTACTTAAGAAAGTTGAGTGACAAACTTTTTAGTTTATAATTTTAACCAACACAACAATAAAATATAATTCATGAAGAAGTTTTTTGGAAAATTTTAAGTCAAAATATACAATAGGAAAAAGGTTATGTTACTTCATAAACAAGCGGCACACCCCAAAAAACGCTTATATCTCGAGATCCTGACCACGGTGTGGTGAATGGCTAATTTTGATCATACTTTATGATTTTGATAACAAAAATTCGTTTTTTGCTCTTCTTAAGAACTTTGCAATATGCGGTTGCGTCATTCTTTTTCTGAACCGGCGAATTTGTCCTCAAACAACTTCTTGGGCCGTTTCTATAATATATGCTTCGGGTTATAAGTTTTATAGTGGGGCGCAAGGTCAAAAACAGATTAATAATAGCATAGGAATGTTAAAATCATAATAAATTGTATGAATAAAAAAATATATAGATAGAAAATAAGCCTAACTTTTGTTTTTATTATATCCCTATGAGCATTCGAGAATCTAGTCAAGTTTGGAGCGCTGTAACCCCTATATAAATAAATAGAATTAAAAAAATTTACAGTGGAAATTGTTCGCTGAAAAACCCTCTACAAAATTGCTATAATGTTATTTTATTTTAAAATAAACTGAAAAAAAGTTATAACCCCCAAAAAAATCTTGTTAAAAATTTTTTACATATTTTTGTTTATATCTTTTTTGTTGGTCACTTGACGATAAAAAGTAATAGAAATAAAATTATAGAAAATTTAATTTGCTACATTTTATGTTTTCCGTAGGGTTGGTAGTTTACGAGATATAGCGCGAAACCCCTTTGCACACCATTTCTAAGATGGCGGCCGCGGGACAAGGGTGGCGACCTCAAAAACTTGAATTTAAGCTTCTACTGATCCCCCTACACATTAAAGAAATAAAATTGACTCCTCTAACAAATGCAAGGTACGGCTTAAAAAATGTAACATTTTAATGGAGTATTCTGTTTGTTAAAAATCTGTATCGTAATGAAAATCTGTATCGTAATGAAAATCTATATCATAATGAAGCTCATTATGATGCAGGTAGTGAAATCATAATTGATATATTATAGTAGATATGATAATAGAAAAAATAATTTTGTAATCAATTTTTTTAGAGACATAATTATTTCTCTAGCGGATTTAAACTCATATAAATTAAAGAAACAAACGGGTTTCGAACTCAGGACCTCTCGATCTCTAGTCTACCACTCTGCCACTGAGCTACCACATATCGATTCGTTAACTTACTTTAAAATGGTATTTAAATGTCATTACATTAGTCACATTTTTAAAATAGTTTGAAATTAAAAAAAATCGATTTATGCCTATAATAGTAATTACATATTGCATTGTTAGCTAGTTCTGAGCTATTCTGAAAATTAGATGCCTAGGAAACATAGAACTATGTTTAAAATGGATTAAAAAATTTGTGGAGATAGTGACAAAGACAAAGCCAAGTATATAAAAACGTTTTAAAAATAATCTTATTCATAAGAGATATCATTTTATTTTTAATTTTTAATTTGTGAAAAGGGTGAATGTGTATTGGATCATTCCCCGAGACAGGGGTTGAATGAGACAGTCCTGTTTAAAGGTGTTTACGATATTTTTCACCTTAGTGTGAACGGCCGTAGCTCAGCGGCAAGGTGCTGGCTTCATAAGCTAGAGGGCACAGTGCGATTGTCGGCACCAACAACCACTAGGAATCCAGTTCCACTATCAGTCTAGTTAGTTGCTCGTTACCTCTCACCTTAACACTACGTGCATCTTTCGAGCAAGAATGAAATACATCCATATGATTGTCTTTTTCTTCTTCTTTATCTTTTTGTGTAGACATGTGTGTTTGTGTGTATCGCATAGTGTGTTACCATCGTTTTTTCGAAGTGTTTTCATCTCTGCTGTTTCTATCATTATTTTTGTCCTTTCTGTATTAGGTCGGGTTTCTGCCACATATGTCATTATTGGTGTGATGACTGTTTTGTAAATTCTACCTTTTACTTCTTTTCCGATATTTTCATTCAGGCAGCCTGCGGCTCTGCTTGCTTTATTCACCTAATCTTCCACTTCGGTTAAGAGCTCTTCGTAGCTAGATAGTGTGAGGCCTAGATATTTAAACTCCATACTTGTTCTATTATCTGACTATCCAGCTCTTTTTTTTTTTCCTGGAAGCCGTCTGTTGTGAACCGGTTGTACTGCAGCCACTTGGCTTATTGTACATCTTCCATTGTTTATGAAACCCATTCCAGAATTCTGGAACCCTGTACCAGCTTGTACAGGTCTAGTGGGTGGGTGCCATATAATTGCATGACTGTGAGGCATTGGATCGGAGGCGGCAAACACTTTTCGGAGACATCGAAATGACTCCAAAATCCAGCTCTTATTTACACCTTATTAGATTGAGACCATACACTTTATTAGTATGGGACCATACACATGGTTCTCAATAATCCTAACACATCGACTTAATGTCGCTTACTTTATAATGTTAAATACAACAACAATGTAATTTAGAGCTTTCTACACCTAATGAAGTGGCTAGTTGTAAATAGGTACTTATTTTTACACCGGATGTAAGTAACCATATTTTCCAATTTTTCATCAGTAAAAATTTTACCTTTTGCATTAAATTTAACTGGTTTACTTATTTCCAGATTCACACTGATGATGGTCAGGTTAGACCGAAAAGGTTTTGTGTTTTGTAATTTTTCACTATCGTGCGGATAAATTTTAAAGAATTTTTAATAAATTCATACATACCTACATCTATATACAACAGAAGTGTTTACTTCATTCTACGTTGTCTTACCGAAGGTATATAGCCAACTACAGGGTTTACCCTTTTTAAAGTTCTAATAAACCATGTCTTTGTTAACTGATGATATAAAAAATAAATTTAATACTATATAATAAAATATATTGACATATATTATATAAAAAAAGTAAAAATATAATGCAAAAACAACCATTGTCTCTTTCTCTATTATCTATTTTTCTTCTTTTTATCTGCTTTACCTTTTTTACCCTTAGATTTGGGTCTAACAAGGTCACGTATGTTCTGCAAGAAGTCAAATCTATCTTTATAAACTTGATCCATCATCCACACAGAGTCTTGCTGTATATCTATAAATTACATGATAAATATTCAATACAATAATTATTAATCTGTTAATTGTTGATATAAATTACATTAATTATTGTATTAAATAAACTAGTTTAAGTAATTTTATTTACAGTTTATATACCACTATACATTATATTAAGAGCCCGGGCAGACTGCACACTTTTTAATCGGCCGATAGTTTAGTCGGCTTCTTAATCAGTACAGAGAGGTATGCATCGGTGAATCGGTGTAACGTGCGCATCTGCATACCTCTCTGTACTGATTAAGAAGCCGACTAAACTATCGGCCGATTAAAAAGTCTGCAGTCTGCGCTGGCTCCTAATATAATGTATAGTGGTATACAGGGTGTCCCGAAAAGATTGGTCATACATTATACCACAGATTCTGGGGTCAAAAATAGGTTGATTGAACCTTACTTACCTATATATAATAGTGCACACAAAAAAAGTTACAGCCCTTTGAAGTTACAAAATGAAAATCGATTTTTTTTCATATATCGAAAACTCTTAGAGATTTTTTTATTGAAAATGGACATGTGGTATTCTTATGGCAGCAACATTTTAAATAAAAATTAAAGTGAAATTTGTGCACCCCATAAAAATTTTATGGGGGTTTTGTTCCCTTAAACCCCCCAAAACTTTTATGTACGTTTCAATTAAATTATTATTATTGTGGCACCATTAGTGAAACACAATGTTTTAAAAACTTTTTTGCCTCCTAGTACTTTTTCGATAGGCCACTGTTTATCGAGATATTTTGAATATTTGTCAAATCCACCACATATTTGTATATGGTTAAGTACGATTATAGAGACCTGTTAATAATCTGAAAATTTATTTATAATTTACATTTTTAGGTATATTTTGAAAAAGAAGCCACATCTCGATAAAAGGTAACTTAACAAAAAAAGACTAAGAGGCAAAAAAGTTTTAAAAACACTGTGTTTAACTAATGGTACCAAAATAATAGTTTAATTAGTTTAATTGGAACGTACACAAACATTTGGGGGGTTTAAAGGAACAAAACCCCCATAAAATTTTTGTAAATATATTAAAAAATAAGCCGCATCTCGATAAAAACTGGCTTATCGAAAAAATACTAAGAGGCAAAAAAGTTTTAAATACGTTGTGATTAACTAATGGTACCACAATAATGAACTAATTGGAACGTACACAAAAGTTTGGCGGGGTTTAAGGGAACAAAACCCCCATAAAATTGTTATATGTTGGACAAATTTCACTATAATTTTGTTTTAAGATGTTCCTGCCATAAGAATGATACATGTCCATTTTCAATAAAAAATCTCTAATAGTTTTCGATATATTGAAAAAACTCTATTTTCATTTTGTAACTTCAAAGGGCTGTAACTTTTTTTATGAGCACATTTGTACTAAGGTAAGTTAGGTTCAATCAAACTATTTTTGACCCCAGAATGTGTGGTATAATTTATGACCAATCTTTTCGGGACACCCTGTATAAACTGCAAATAAAATTACTTAAACTAGTTTATTTAATACAATAATTATTGTAATTTAAAGTGGTATGCATTAGTATGCAACACTTGAACCTAACTTCAGCCCGTGAGTAATGACCAGTAAGTAATGAACTATTACTCACGGATAAAGTAGTGGGTGTTATTATCTATTCAAAAATAGTGAATAATGAACATGTTATTAAACGGTCGTGGAAAAAGTTATTAATCTACTCGTATACTACATATCATAAAGAAAGGGTTCTAAATCATTCTTGAATATTTCATTTAAATACGAAAAATACCTTTAAACCAATTATTAAACGTCTCCAAATCGGCGATGTGCTCATCCATGAACTTTTCCATATTTTTCGCCTCATTTGTTAGATCGGACTCGTAGAGGGAAACCTCTGTCAGTATTTTTTGTATATCCTGCTCCACGTCCTGCGTGGATTTAACCATCCTGAAAACAACAAAACAGGAAACGAAATAAATTTTCGTATCAACTCACTAGCTCCGACAAGCGCAAAATTGTATATTTTGCCACACGACTTGAGTTAAAGGAGTTTCTACAAATACTTTGTCATATTTTTATATTAGGGGAAATTGAGTAACAAATAGTATCATTATTGTATTTAGATAGACTAAAAGTCTAAAATGTCTCCTAACAAGGTTGCCTCCCATATAGTATCTCTATCCAGAGCTCCACGAGATCGAACACATACTACCAACGTGAAAAGAGACTTATGGGCATTAAAACAAATGAACAGAACGAACTCCGAATATTCAGCAAGAATACTTATTTCTGAAATCACACATGCGCTGAAAGAAATGAAATCAGGTAAAGCACCTGGCTTTGATGGTATCCATCCAGAGTTCTTGATACACAGTGGTGCATACACGAAACAGTGGCTTGCAATGTTCTTTAATGATATACTTCAGTCAGGTAACATTCCTTTCTCACTTAAGCGAACAAAGATAATTGCAATTCCGAAACCGGGCAAATCAAACGATAAGCCAGAAAACTACCGCCCCATAGCTCTACTCAGCATGGTATATAAACTATTAGAAAAGCTTCTCCTCAACAGAATTAGTCACAGGATACTAGAAAATGTCCCCATTGAACAAGCTGGTTTCCGCCCTCATCGAAGCTGTACGGACCAAGTGCTGTCATTAACAACTTTTATAGAAGCTAGTTTTCAAAAGAAACAAAAGACAGCAACAGTATTTATAGATCTAACAGCAGCATATGATACTGTTTGGAGACAGGGATTAATATATAAACTGGCCCGCATTATCCCCTGCAGAAAGATAATTAACCTCATTGACAACATGCTGACCAACAGAGCCTTTCAGGTTATAATGGGAAAGGAGACGAGTAGACAGATGAAACTTAACAATGGTCTTCCACAGGGTTCTGTCCTAGCCCCTTTACTTTTCAGCCTCTATATTGCTGACATGCCTGAAACCGAATCTCGGAAGTTTGGATATGCTGACGACTGGACCCTTGCAACAAGCCACCAATCTTTAGAAACTACAGAAATCACTCTCACGAATGACTTATCCATCCTCAGCGAATACCTTAAGAAATGGAGACTACACTCAAGTACTACAAAAACTGAAGTATCAGCTTTTCATCTAAACAACAAGTTGGCAAACAGAGAATTGCGAGTGTATTTTAATAACAAGCTGTTAAAACACAATAAATACCCGAAATACCTTGGGGTTACTCTAGACAGAACGCTCACCACCAAAATTGAAAACACGCAACAATATAATACAGAAACTCTGCGGCACTACATGGGGGTCCACAGCATCAACATTAAGATCCTCTGCTCTTGGCCTGATATATCCGGTGGCAGAATACTGTGCTCCAGTGTGGCTCAATAGCAGGCATACCCACCTGGTCGACACCCAACTAAACCGTACTATGCGTATGATAACAGGCACAATTAAGCCCACCCCTACAATGTGGCTACCTACCCTTAGTAATATAGCACCACCCAACCTACGCCGCGAACATGCATTGGTTAAAGAATATAACAAAATAATGGACAGTCGCCAGCTTTTAGTCCACAACGACATCCCCGATATTCTTGGAAACCGTCTCCGATCCAGGTTACCCCCTCTACAATCTGCTCAAGCGCTGCAGCAATCCAACTTTGACTTAAATACCCGATGGAGAGAAGATTGGGAAAGTAGGACAGATCCGCATTACCATAGTCTACCGGACATCATAGGGAAACCTGGCGAATTTGAACGTCCCCGTAAGATTTGGGCACCCCTTAATCGAATTCGAACAAACTGTGGAAGATGCGCCGACTCCCTCCACAGATGGGGTAAACTCCCCTCGCCTTCTTGTGACTGCGGCGCTGCAAGACAGACGATCAGTCACATTGTTCAGGACTGCCCACGCATAGCATACACAGGCGACCCTATAGACTTTGTAATGGCAACCGAAGGGTCAATCGAATATATAAAAAAATTGGATATCTGTTTGTGATGCATTGTATAATGCATAAATCTAAATATATTCTGTGATATACTTAAGCCATACGCTAAATAAAAAATTAGATAGACTCAATAAAATGAGTTTAGTTACTTACCAAAAAAGAGTTAGTGGATGTGTTTAAAGAAAAATAGTCAATATTACATTCATCTAAGTGAGCGAAAAAGAACAAAAGTCAAAAACTAAGACAAAAGGACGTTCTGTCGTAATACGTAATAATACACAGTTTGGATAATAATGTTTGGATAAGTTAATATAACTACGGTTAATCAACCCTTAAGTGACCACTCGGTCTGTCCTATGTAATAAGTGATACATAGTGTACAAGGAATGTGATTAGTAACATTAGTGAGAATAAAATAAAAATATTAAACTTACTTGAATCCTTCTTGACTCAAATTTGTTTTGGAATATTGGGCAATATCAATTGGAGGTACAATATACTCCTCAAAATCTTTTCCATTTATACTTCTTGCTTCATGATTATTTAGAATATTGTTATTTAGTATTAGATTTTCTGTAAGAAATTCTTTCCTTAAAATTTTCATGAATAAAATTAAAACATGACATTACTTCACGAAATCTACAATGCCTTTGATTATTTTTGAAAAATGTTTAAAAATTAAAAAGGTTTTAAAAGGAGAAGTGGAAGACTTAGAAGGAAATGGGGAGATGAGATGGAGGAAATAGGAAGGAATAAACGGAAACTTATTAAATAAATAATGAAGAAGGCCAAAAATAGAAATTTGTGTAAAAAAAGGTGAAGAAAGAACCACAATCCTAATCCGATGCCTGAGAGGGCAAATGTATATGAGAGTTATATAGCGTATTTTTTAAATATGTAGATCTCTTAGATGATGGCTGACTTACGATATGGGATAAAATGATACACTAGTAAACATTTTAAATTTTACAATTCAAAAGGCTAAAAAGTAGATTTTGACAATATGATTGTTCATTGAATTATCAAACCTTAATATTTTAGCTGTATTATACCGATGTGGATCATTCTCATACCAAGCCATTTTGGTACGGATTATGTAATCTTCTTTATCTGTATTTATTGTAACTGTTACGTCTTCAATATCACCATAATATAGAATTAAAGTTGAAGACGGATTACCTGGTGGTTTACTAGATCGTCTAGGTTTAAGCAAATCATAATCAATTTTAAGAGACTTCTCCATTTCACTTGAGTAGCTGAAATATAATTAAAAAATATAAAAAAATATATTTATGTAACTTATCAAAATTATTTGAAAAAATAGTTATTTATGTGCATAAAGAAGAATAGTAAATAAAAAACAAAAAGAAGAAAACAACAAGAACCTTAGTCAAAAGCCATAGCCAAAACAGCAAGCTAGATAAACTGATCAATATGATACAGAGGACAAGGATATAAAGAGAGAAAGAGTATACAAGAAAGAGCTTGGAGAAATAAAAAGAGAAATACAGCAAATAAAACAGGGGAATTAAGCAAAACAAATCAAGAAGGGAAAATGGGAAAAGACTTGAATGATATAAAATTTGGAGAGATTGCAAAGGGCGAAGAAGAAGAAAACATTATAATTTAGGAAATTCCAATGGACACAGATGATAGAAACCTGCTTAAAGGAGCCATAAAAAAATATGAAAAAAGAGAAGAGGTTAAGATAGAAGAGGCAAAAAACTAGGTAATAAAACATGCTTGGTTAGACTGGAGAAGAGACACGAAAAAAGAAATGGTTATGCAGATTGAAAGTGCAAACTGAATGAACATAAATAATGATATAAGAAAACCGGAATTATATATACAAGGAAACTTAAGACAAATAGCTAGAGAAGAAATACAGAAATATACACAAGAAATACCACACTTATTGCCTAAAAATGAAGAAAAAAATGTCTTCTGAATTCTATAGATTAACCATACTAATATTAGCGTTAATAAAATCCAAAAATTATTTGTCTAGTGCTACATACATCAAGAAACTTGAAGCATTTAAAATGTGGTCATTGAAAAGAATGATGTGCATACCGTGCATACCGAGCCTGCGTGAAAAGAGAACTCTTTGGATTAATTAAGAAACGCAAGATTAGTAACCTTGGGCAGAAATTAACCCGCGAGTAGTCGCGCCGTTAGATAGAATCTCACATTTTGCAATTTTGAAAAAAATTCGTAAGTGCCTCGAGGAAGGGTGTAATAGTACGTAGGAATTTTTATTTATTTTTTTTTTCTTCTTCTTTTTTTGTGGAATTTATGGCTATGGGGAAAGCCAATTAGCTTTAATAATTGTTAAAAATAATATTTCTAATATAACAAGTGAATAAAAATACTATAAAATAAAAATTTGTTGTAAATCCGTATTTAAATTCGTATTTTGAGATAGAATCTAACACGCGACTATTCACGTTACAGAAGTGAGCGCGACTACCGGGTTAAGACGAGCAAAATATGAAATACCACACTTAACCCTACAAAAGAAGATCGAAGGTAGGAGGGGTGTCGGCCGCAATCAACTATCCTGGTCTTTTTTGGGAATTTCTAAAATAAAAAGTACTGCACCAATTGTTTGAAATTTTGCACGAGCATTTACTATAAAAAGAAGTATATATACAACAATTTTCATAAAAGAATATTAAAAATTAAACGATTTATGCGCCATCTACTAGCACCGTGAAAATAAAAACATAGCTCCACTTCTGCCTTGATTGGGACTAATAGAGATTCTGAAACATAAAATTTCAAAAATATTATTGAAACATAAGGTATTTTCTATACCATCAACTAGGGGTTTTTTGATCGCATAAAAAATGTCAATTTGGCGGTTTTTGAAACTGAAAATGTTTTAGCTAAATTAAAAAAAACACTTCGTCATTTTTCCAAATTTTAATATTTTTCAAAAATCTTAGTTGATGGTATAGGAAATAATTTATATTTCAATAATAGCTTTGAAATTTTATGTTTCAGGATCTCTATTAGTCCCAATCACTGCAGAAGTGGAGCTATGTTTTTATTTTCACGGTGCCAGTTGATGGCGCATAAATCATTTAATTTTCAATATATTTTAATAAAAATTGTTTTGAATGTACTTCTTTTTATAGTAAATGCTCATGCAAATTTCTAAATCAATTGGTGTAGTACTTTTTATTTTAGAAATTCCCAAAAAAGTATATGAATTTCGTACATTTACACTAGGATAGCCCCTTAAGGATTGGACAGTAATACACAACACAGGCGAGTTGTATCACGCCGATAAGAGCAAAACCTTAGAAATAAGTAAAGCTCGGATTAACAGGCAACAAAAATTGAAGAAAAAGGCGCCTATATAGGCAAAGATTTTTATTAAAAAAGGCAGAAATATTAACATTTAGGCAAAATATAGGAAATAAAGGAATATAACTTATTATTTATTGTACAAAGTGAATTAACGTAATATTAACTTAAGGCAGGTATATTTACACATCATAATCATAACATTAGTATAAATAAACTAGTAACTAAATAACTGTTAATTAATAATTAAACATTGTAACCACTTAAAATTTTATCATTAATAGAAACAACTAAATGTTTTTCAATATTTTCGGTCTTAAAACTATGTCTTCGATCACTTAAAATTAATTTGTACATTGAAAACGAACGTTCGACATCGACAGATGTAATTGGAGCGTATTTCAGAGCGGATAATAAATCTGGCATAATTTGTAATTCCTCGGAAAATGTCCCATTCAAAACTTAAGCAACATTAGATAAAAACGAAAAACCTTCATTATTGTCAAAAACATATTTAATTTTTTTTTTAAATGAATTGACCGTTGCTTCCAGGTGCCGATTTAATTTTCGTCTTTAAATTATCTATTAATTTTACTGACTCACATAAATTTATCTCTTGTTTTTCTAATAAGGTAATTGTGGTAACTATTAATTTATAATTGTCATTGATATAAGCGAGTTCCTGTTTCAATTTGGGATTTTTTAATATTTTTTTTTGCTTCTCGAATGGCTTTCTGAAATATCATCATAAAATTCTGACATAACTAATTCTATTTCATTGCAGTGTTCAAAGTAAAAAAACTGCTTCGAGCCAGGTTCCCCACCTTGTAAATACTGGTTTAGGTGGCAAAGGGACACCGGGAAGTCTTTCTTTATATATTTGCACCCTCAACGGGGCCTTTACAAAAACTTTTTTCATAAAATTTATAAAATTATTTACCAACGGAAACAGATTTCTTATTTCTTCAGCAATTCTATTTACCCCGTGGGCTACACAAGTGCAATGAATTAAATTAGGATAAAAAATCTTTAAATTAACAGCAGCTTTTAACATACAGTGAGCACGTAAAGGTTGGAATAAATTAATTTTCTTGAGAATGGACGATTTTGGAAAAAAATCGCGAAACAGGTCAATTTTTATTTTTAAATTACGACTTTTTGGCATATATATCATACTAGTGACGTCTTCCATCTGAGCGTGATGACGTCATCGATGATTATTTTAAATGAGAATAGGGGTCGTGTGATAGGTGATTTGAAAGTTAATTCAATTCTGTAGTCAATAATATAAACACTAAGATAATTATTTATATAGGGTGTCCACAAAAAATTTTTTGGATTAAATTTATTGACATAAAAAGAAGAATGTATGTAATTTATTTAATTCAAAATACATTTTACAGCTTTCAGAAAACAGAAAAGCATGTATATCTGAAAAATAATCATTGCTTTTCGCTTAAATTAAATGTTCAAATTGTCACGAGGCCGGTGGGTGGTTGCTTTAATATTGAATTTAAGCAAAAAACAATATTTATTTGCCAAAAAAACATTTGTTCCTGTTTTTTGATAGCAGTAAAATGTATTTTGAATTAAATAAATTACACATATTCTTCTTTTTATGTCAATAAATTTAATTAAAAAAAATTTTTTTTGGGCACCCTGTATAAATAATTGTGTTTGTGTTTATATTACTGAATAAATAATTAAATTACCTGTCAAATGAGCTATCGCACGACCCCTATTCTCATTTAAAAAAATCATCGATGACGTCATCACGTCCAGATGGGTGACGTCACTAGTATGGTATATATGTCAAAACGTCGTAATTTAAAAAAAAATTGACTTATTTCGAGATTTTTTCCAAAATCGCCAGTTCTTGAGAAAATGAATTTATTCCAACCTTTACGTGCTCACTGTATATGCCGCAGCATCTGAAAGCATTAAAACTATTTTATTCACTGGTATAGGGTTGGGTAAAAAGAGGTTTGTTAAACTATCTTGTATAAATCGACTTATTGTTAAATTGTTTGTTTTTTCCAATTCTTTAACGGCAACTAAATAAGGATTTCTCGCAAAGTTTTCGTTCAAAATTCGAATCATTAAATTTGCTATATACCTGCCGCATACATCTGTCGTTTCATCCACGATAATATACAAAAAATTGCCCTCTAACTCCCGCTTAATTTTTGAAATACATTCCACATAACATTTTTCCACAGTATGTTTTCTCAATGTACTCTCGTCCGGTAAGGATTTATTAAGATATTTTTCGAAAAAGCATTTAAAACTAGGGTTATTAACTTTATATAGAGGAATGTTGGATGCAATCATCATCTGGCATAAATCAAATTTAAATGCGTCTTCCTCCTTTTTTTTTTGAACTGCTTAAACTATCCCGCAGAGATATTTGGGCTAATTTAGAGGAATTTAATTTTTCCAAATTACGTTTATGAAGTGGGGTTCCACAAGTACTTTTTACTACTTGAAATCTGAGAATTTAAAAAAAAATAATTAGAATTCTAAAACCGCTTTAGAATTTAGTTATGTTGTGGGACGAGAAAAAAAGAGAAAAAATAAAACTTACCGATTTGCCGCATGGTTTACAAAACGCTCCACCTCCTTCTAGAGAAAGTTCCGAATAAGGTGCGATCCATAGCCTTAATTTAGATGTCATCTTTTCACACAAATATCTAAAACGTTTTAAAACGTGTTCTTTGCTTTTCGGTATACGCAACAAAACTAAACTAGGATATAGCAATTTGTGACTAAACTCTGATACAGTAACCGACTGTACAACTGATAATAAACTAATAAAGCTTAGGGATTTCCAAATAGTTAACCCTCAAGTCTCGATCAGGTACATTTTCCTAGAAACTTGTTATATAAACAAACCATTGATATTTTATTATTGACCCAAAATTTTATTATAGAATGGTTTAGTAATAGAATAATATCATGGGTAGTACCATGAAATTTTAAAAAAGGCACAAATAGGCGGAATTTACGAAAAAAGGTAAAAAGTGCAAAAAACATTTATAATAGGCAAAATAGGCAAAAAAGGCATTTTGCCTATAATCCGAGCTTTAGTAATAACTAATAAGATAGTCTTCTACGCACTTTGGTGTATGGCATGTTAAGGAGAAGAAGAAGTGCTACAAAGTCTTACTTATCCAAAGACCCAGTTCGAGATTCAACAAAAAGAGATTCTATTTCCATTCTTCGTATTCTTTCCATTTCTACTATCTGCCATTCTCTATATGTTAAAGGCCAAGAATTATCCACAACAAATACTTCAATTATATACGTCATTTCATTAACATCGTCGAGGGAATATTTTGGTGAAGTTGTTGACGGTTTTTTTGGAATTATGATCGATTTGCCTTTGGATGATAAGTGAGAGCTTTTGCTATCGGCTAAAAAAATATTCAAACACAGAGTGATTCATATATGTGGCAAAAAGTTTATCTAATGCCAACCCCTGCTTTTGAACACACACACACACAGAGTGGTTCAAAAACTAATTGTAATTGTATATTTAAAAGCCCAAATTTTTACGTTTCACTTCGTGAATATAATGTCGGTCCTTTCGAAACTATAAACTATATAAACTTTCTTACCCATTAAATTTTCAAATTAAAGGTGCGTTTGGTTCACAATTTAAGCATTTTTCTGTTTTCCAACTAAAAAGTCTCATTTCTAGTTCCTTTAAGTCCTGTAGGTACTCATCTGCGACTGAGGTCGCGGAGACCGCACTTAGTAGCAGTACTAGCGTTAACAAATACGTGAACGCCAGTACTTCTGGCAATATAAAGCAACATACTATGTGTAACTGCATAAGGTCACCTCAGGAGGCTTAAATATCGAATGAACATGTTTGATACGTCACATTAAAGTTAAAATTAAAACAACCACACCTTTTGTGTTCTCTACCACCTAAAGGCTTGATTAAATGCTTAAAATTTAGGTTTTTTTTATCAATTTTAATAATTCGTTTAGCTCTAATATTGCAGAATAATTAAACAAATGAGAGAAATCGTTAACGACAACGTGTGTTGGCTTATGTATGAAGCAAAAAGCTCAATTTTTAGGCGGTCAAAAAAATAGTCAGGCTCGGGCCGAGAAATCCACTAAGTGAAGATGAAGAAGTTTTATTTTCCCGAAAGTAAAAGTTGGAATGTATTTGACAATTAGTTTAAAATCATAAAATATTTTTAATGTTTTCTTTTCTTTCTTCTTAACTACATATTATACAGAGTGAGTCTGTATTTTGGAATAAATTCAATAATTCAAATACTAATTATTTTTTTGAAAAATGCTCAGCCCTCTCGATTAGTATGTCACATCTAATGTTTTTACATACAATTATAATATATACAGGGTGTCCCAATTTAGATATATGACGTCATCGTTAATTTTCTTAAATCGCAACACTATCATTTTGATAGTTATTTTGATAGGGTGTGAGATATGTAAAGTTATACATAACTACAAAATATCAAATTTTTATTCCCTACCATTTACA
This sequence comes from Diabrotica virgifera virgifera, assembly GCF_917563875.1. Classification (NCBI taxonomy): domain Eukaryota; kingdom Metazoa; phylum Arthropoda; class Insecta; order Coleoptera; family Chrysomelidae; genus Diabrotica; species Diabrotica virgifera. The sequence continues at coordinate 6,916,989 of NC_065443.1, read as the reverse complement.
GGATAATAAAAAATAACCAAGTTATGTCTGTAGATTGGAATAATTGTTTTTTTTTTAATGCTGAGACCTGTCGATTTTGATAGCTATTTTGATAGGGTGTGTAAAGCTATACCTAACTGCAAAATATCAAATTGTATTCCCTACCATTTACAAGATATGTCATATCTCGAAATTGGGACACCCTGTATAGATTATTATTGTATGTAAAAATTTCGATTTGAAATACTAATCGACATGTCCGAGCATTTTTCAAGAAAACAATTATTATTTGAACTATTTAATTTACTCCAAATTACATATATAACTGTTATTTTTTATTATCTTGTAAATGGTAGGGAATAAAAATTTGATATTTTGCAGTTATGTATAACTTTACATACCCTATCAAAATAGCTACCAAAATGACAGTGTTGCCATTTAAGAAAATCAACGATGACGTCATATCGCTAAGTTGGGACACCTTGTATATGTTACGGACAATGATGTAAATTGGCCATTGACTTTAAAGACGGGGCATTGTCGTGAATGTCCATTTTCTCTGGTTATTAACGACAATTCCCGGTCATTAACGACAATAACATTAGCTATTGGCCAATGTTGTAAAAAAATAACCTACAGTTATTAGAGTTTTCATCAATAACCGGTCAATAACTATAAACAATAAAATTAGGTAAGATGTCCTATTATTTTTTTATATAAGATAGCTTTGGAAGGCTCTTCATTCTTATTTGTAACACCATGGCATTTTGTAACACTTTTTACCTAAATTTACTACGAATAATTTCAGCACGAGCACAGAAATGAAGCAAATAATAATCATAACCTATCTTTTAGTCTAAACAACATTGGCCGATTAACAACGGGCATTGTTTACATTGACCGGACAATGATGGAATTGTTATCAAGAATTTAAAATTATCATCAATGTTCGGTTTCTATAGACAATAACGTTAATATCCGGCCATTGTCGACAATGACTAATTCAACAGGCCATTGTCGATATTGGCCGGTTAACGTTATTGGCCGGATTTACCTTATTGCCCGTAACATATACATTATTATTGTATGTACAAAATTTCGACTATAAATACTAATGAACAGGTCTGAGCATTTAAAAAAAAAACAATTATTATTTGAGATATTGAATTTATTCCAAATCACGGACTCAGTCTGTATAACAAAACGTATATTTTGTGAGGTTGCAAATTATTTCATCAAAAAGTTAATTAAAAAATGAGACCTTGTGCGCTAAAATTGGACCATCGGGTTATTTAAAAGGGCTGAAAAGTTCGGGACCAAAAGTGGTCGAAAAGTAAAAATATTGCTCTTATATCAGCTATAACCGAATTATAAAAAAATTCTGCTTACATCGTTTGGAACCTTTTTTCGAAGGAATAACCTGAGCAGAATCCGAGTTAGACATGAAAAATGATTTGCTGTCCATATTATTCCCAAATCTTTGGCTTCTCCTCTTAGACTTTAATAGGACAAAAGGAATAGTTACTGAACCAGAACCGGAAGTTTCGATTATAATTTGGTTAGGTTGCATGATGTTAATGATCTTCAGAAAAATTTTTACTGTCGGGTAACTGGTGGATAAATGTAAAGTCATACGAGAGTCACTTTTTACTTTAACTGTATATCTAAAAGAAAAGAAATCAATTCAAATTAAATAGTTGCAGATATAGAGTCATATGAGTCATTTGTACTTTAACTGTATATCTAAAAGAAAAGAAATAAACTTAATAAAAATATACGATTCCGCTTTGATTCAATTCGAGTCCTTAACCCGTGTTTCTAGGTTTATCCATTATCAAAGAGGCCTTGTAAGGAGTGTTCAATTTTCACATGCCAAAAATATTATTATATTTTTTACTGTGTTTAATCTCTTATTAAAACCCTTAACTTTAAATAAATCTCAAGCCAGCCCTGTTCAATAGTACCATTTCATCACTCCTATTTCTTACCCTCTCTCCTCACCCTTATAGACGGACAATAATACTTGGACACTTGGAATCACGACAGAAGAAACTTTTCCTCTTTCTCATCAGCTGGTCGAACGGTCAACACGTACCACACGCCACGAGGGTGCAACCTCTTTTTTTCTCTACGATATTTTCTGAGCTGTACCGCTCATAGATTGACGGTACAGCCTTTCTTTTGGGCTGAAACGAACAATCAAAAGTCGGACACGAACAGTTAATTCGGGAGTGACGCCATACACGATTTCGCAGCAGTAAAAACGCGAGGCACGTGGAACGAGAACAGTCAACTCGTTTGTGTAACCGGCTCTAGTGTTCAACAAGGCTTCACAACTTGGAAAGAATCTTTATCTACATATCAATATTGTCTGTATAAAATCTTTATACTCCCGCTTGAATCAGTAAACTAGCAATCCTAACTACAGTCCACAATCATGCCCTCTGAAAGTATACTATCACATATGTAGAAGTTATCGTACAAGAAGACTGAATTGAACCAAAATGCACCGATTCGTTGGTAAATATATTTAAATATTTTACCAACGTATAGCTTTAACGACCTCTAAAGAGATAAGATGAAGTGAATGTCGATAAAGATTGAAGTAAACTGTGAACATGAGGCATATCCATGCTATCGGACGATGCTAGGAATCTATTCCACCAAAGCATCAGCAATTTACCCATCTTTGCACTCTACGCCAAATAAATTTAAATTAAATATTGCAGATTTTTGATACTGCTCAGTTTCTTCAGGTTCTATCTCCTTTTCGGAGAAGGACAACAAGATGGAAATCTTAGCCTTATTTGCAGCTGCAGTTACTCATGATTTTCTTGTAAAATCTTTTATAAAAATTGCTTCTTCTGTTTTGGTAGTTTTTCTTCTGCTATATTGTTTTGATAAGCAAAGTTCCTGTTGAATCATGTATTGTTTCCAAATTATCCCACCAGCCTTTTCTATGTCTGGCAGACCTTCTCAAAATTGATGAAATACGATTTCTACGGAACACAAAAAGTAATATGGAGAAAAATCGGAGGACAGAGAAAAGAGATAGATGTACTAATAAAAGCGAAGCACATTCAGAAGGAATCATGGACGGACTACTTTCAATACTTATTTGCTAAAGGTGACAATGATGAACCACCAACACCAACACCAACACCATAAGGGACGATAAACGAACAAATAAACATTGAGGTGAGAGAGGTATATAAATGAAGCATTAAGCACCTCTCTTTTTGAAATTTTTGTTAAAATAAATTATTACTGAATAATAAAAAGCATAAAAATAAAATAATCTATTCTTACCTGCCGATGTAGTTATTATGATTGGGTATATAGTAATCGTCAAAAACTATTTTCTGTGAAGCAACATTTGTAAAATATATCATTTCTTCAGTGTCTTCCTGTTGGCACGCATACATAACCTTAAAAGTAACTGTTTTTGACGTTTCAGATGTGCCAAATGCAACAACGGTGTATCCATAAACATTGGATTTGTATTCGTTGACTATAACGTTATTAAGATACTCTTTCATTTCTTTAGCGTTGTCATTATCAAATACCCGTACCACGTATTGATCCATGTCGCAAAATACGTGGATTCTGATCTGAAAAATAAACGAACTGATTATTAAATTAAAACTAAACTGATTTTTAAAACTTATCTGAATATCGCGAGTGTATGTAACTGTGATATTGGTAAGCCTTTTTAATACTTAATTTAGATATCGTCTTCTCCTTCTTTCTTTTTGTATGTAGGCTTTAAAGCCTGTTTCTTCTTCAATGTTAGCCTCCTAAATTGTTTAAATTATTGCACCACCTTTTTCTTGGTCTGCCAATACTTCTCGTCCATTTGGTGACTTATCTGGTGCTATTCGTATTATCCTATCCTGTAACATTCTACTAATGTGCAAGTTCCATTCCTGTTTCCGTTTTGTCACTCATCCATTTATGTCTTCTATGTGCTTCTATCTGCTATGTGCATGCTCTTCTTATGTTTCGCTTTTCTCCTTATCCAACAGACTTTTCCCTGATATTCGTCGAAGTATTTTCATCTAGGTATAATTTCGATATAGGTTTAATTTCTGCTTTATAGATTCTTGTTTTTTGTGTCTTATCTTAGGTGTTTGTTCTTCCAGATTGTTTCGTTAAGAGATCCCGCCGCTTTACTTGCTTTTAAGCTTTGTTGTCGTACTTCTTCTTGAACATCTCCGTAAGTAGTTATCTATTCCTAGACATCTAAACCTTGCTTCCTGCTTTATTATTTTTCCATAAATTTCGATTTTACATCGTAGTGGGTATTTAGATGTCATATATTTGGTTTTTTTCTGTTGATAATATCATATTGTATTTCTTGGCTGTTGTATTGAAGATGTGTGTTAACTTTAGAGATCGTCTTCTTTCTCGGCTAATAATGCGGCGTCGTCTACATAACATATTATTTGGATTTCTTTGTTTCCCATTCTGTAACCATGACCTTTACGTAGTGCTTTTATTATTCCGTCCATTATCATATTAAAGAGGAGTGTTCTTAACGGGTCCCCTTATTTGACTCTGCTTTGTACGGGTAAATATGGTCTGTATAACATAATTAACTCTCCTAACTCATTTGAACCACACCTACAGTAATAATAACTAAAATCATTTTACTAATTTTTCACATCTACATACCTTATTTGTCCATATTTTGGTCATTTGAGCCGGATATATAATTTTAATCACTAGCATAATAATTGCTTTACTCAATCAATAATTCTTTGGATAAAAGTACAGTATCTTTATCAAAATCTTTTCCTAACTACACTTTTGTAATAAAAAATTAGATGTTTGAAAAATTCAAGAAGAAAAAGCGAAAAAGAAATTAATACATACCGAAAATGAATAACCATTTTCATGGCTTGCAAATTGTAGAAGCCTCGGAGGTGTAACCAGAGAAGGTTCCCATTGTTTTCATTCTGGTGGGATATGTTATATGCCATTAGAGTGAAAACTTAGTCTTTCACATACCGAAAATTTTCCCATTTTAAAATTTGAAAAAAAAACAATATAGAGAAATATTAACATTGTTCTTAATATAATGTGTATATGATCAAAACAACACACTAATATTATTACCTTTATTGGGGGGCCAGATCTAACAAGAAATCCTTGTCTTGTAATAAGATTCCATCCCTTTTCAACGTTAATAGTATGAAAACATTGCGTTACACATATTTTCTTTAACTTGTCCTCATACCATGCATAATGCTGCTGAAATTGATTCATGCCTGGGTTCTCGATAAATTTACATAAAGTATATGCACCTATAAAAATAAGTTCCAATGAAAGAATATAAGACATAATATCCCGAGAAACTGAATGTTTGAGTCGGAAATATAAACCATCATATTCTATGGCTATACTTTTTGTAGAAAATAAACTGCTCCTCGTAATCTGCAATTTCTTTAGGATTATAATGATACCCTAGCTGAATCAGCTATTTCCAAATAGACATAGTTTTGTTCCTACAGGATGGGACTTCCCACATTACGGCGTTAAGGTACGAAATTACTTAAATAATGTTTTACCAGGCAGGTGGTTAGGTAGAAGGCAATCTGTATAGTGGCCACAAAGTTCTCCAGATTTGACTGCGTTAGACTTTATTTGATGTTGATATTTGAAAATAAAAATATAGGTAGTTTTGAAAAAACCCACTGAAATCGACCGAAACTTGATGAAACAACAAACACTTACCCAAAATCTTATTATGCTCATCAAACTTTTCACAAACTTTATACAATGTCTCTGCCGTTGTGGAAAAACGTTTTGACTTCGCGTCATGGTGACTTGTCATAATCCTTTCATAAACTCCTCTGAAAAATGACTGGATTTTTGTAACATGTTTGTTCATAATCTCTGCATATTTATTTTCTTCTCCATAAAGTGGATAACAGTAAATCGATGGATCTCGAACTACACATCGACAGGTGTCATCGAACTGCCATTTTCTAAGTAATATTTTGACAGCTTTCAAGGTTTCCGGTGCAAATCTCGTGGTTATTATTTCAAAAAACTCTTTTAAAAAGATATCGTGAATAAGGTTTGTATCATTTTTACTTAGGTTTTCTTGTGGTTTATAGCTTCTGTAAAAATCTCTAAAATTATAAGACATACAATAAAAAAAGTTAAAGTGTAAAAGTATTCTGTTGTACATTAGAAGAATAATATAAACGAAATATATAACGAAATAAATATAAAGATATAGACGATTGCGTCTAGACTCAATTTTCAACTCAAGTTTCTCACCATTATCTTACGAGTCTTTCAAGCTCTATAGTAGGGGAGCCCAAGCGGGGATTTTTGCAGTTACTCGAGCGCGTCAGATTATTACATGGGGAGAAACCTTGTACCCTGTAAATGTACCCCAACCATATATTGGCTCTTAATACAGATGAGTTCTGTATTCTTTCATTTTTCCGACTGTACTTAGATTTGGGTACTCGACGAAAGAATTATACATTCAATTACCTATAACTCACTTTCAGTTAACAATGAAAGGTTTTTCTAGTAAGGAGTGTATTTGATTTTTTATTAGCCTCAATTTTGATAATAATAACTTTTTTTGCAAAAACTTATAGTTTTTGAGTTATTTATGAAAAATAAATTAAATACATACATTTCTCTCACAAAAAATTAAAATCTTTGATATTTAATACCTCAAAAAGTTTTGATTTATTTTACTAAATTTATATAACAAATTTTGCTTATAATTTGTCCCTCTATGGAATTGTGGGTTTATTTAAAAAAAAAAATTTTCACCCCCGAGGAGGGGTGGCATCCACCCCCAGGGTAAAAGCGCAAGTTGGCACCATGTCACCTTTGTTCCTTGAAGTATCTTCTAACTACTCACCAATTTTCATGCAAATCGATGGAGGTTCAACGAAATCGGAGGTAATAGCTCATATCCACCTTCAGTGACTTCACTAAATAGGAGTCCCCAATTTTTATTGCAGATTTAGATTCTTTGTGTAAAAATAAGCAACTTTTATTCGAGACATTTTTTAGAATTATGGATAGATGGCGCTACAATCGGAAAAAACAATTGTTGGAAATGGAAAATTAAATTAAAAAAATGGAAAGTCACCCACTTTATGGAAAATTTAACTTAACTTTTTTTGGTTTTAGGACCTACTCTTCACAACCCAATGGGTCCCCATAACGCTCGAGTAACTGCAAATTTAGCAGTTACTACTCCGCTACTACTACTTATCATCAGAGAGACTTGTGAGAAATAAACTAGTTAGTCAATATTGAAACACAAATCATCATTCTCTTTGCCTTATCCCTATGCGGGGTCGGCTTCCCTAATTGCATTTCTCCACACAATTCTATCTTGGGCCATATCAATGTTAATCCCCTTTACCAACATGTCCTGCCTTATCGTCTCCCCCCAGCTCTTCTTTGGTCTTCCTCTCCTACTCCTTCCAGGAATCTGCACTTCAGCTATTCTTCGTATTGGGTGGTTAACGTCTCGACGTTGAACATGACCAAACCATCTTAACCTATGCTCTCTCATTTTGGCATCAATTGGTGCCACACCTAGACTTCCCCTAATATACTCATTTCTAATTTTATCCTTCTTTGTCACTCCACTCATCCATCTAAGCATTCTCATTTCCGCCACATGCATTCGCTGTTCCTCTTTCTTTTTCACTGCCCAACATTCAGTTCCGTACATCATAGCTGGTCTTATGGCTGTTTTATAGAATTTTCCCTTCAGCTTCATTGGAATTTTTCTGTCACACAACACACCACTCGCTTCTTTCCACTTCATCCATCCAGCCCTAATTCTACTGTATGCATCTCCATCTATTTCTCCATTACTCTGTAATACCGATCCTAGGTACTTAAAACTATTGCTTTTTACAATCATTTCACCATCCAAAGATACCATTTTATTTGTAGTAGCTCCATCTTTAAATGAACATTCCAAATACTCTGTTTTTGTCCTACTAAGTTTTAAACCTTTTTCCTCCAGAGCTTGTCTCCACTGTTCCAGTTTTTGTTCTAAGTCTCTTTCACTATTTCCTACTAACACGACATCATCAGCATACATTAAGCACCATGGAATGTTACCCTGTATTTTCGCTGTTATCTGGTCCAAAACTAATGAGAATAAATACGGACTAAGCACAGAACCTTGATGCAATCCTACTTTCACATGAAATTTATCAGTCTCTCCCACACCTGTCCTAACACTAGTCGTTACTCCCTCATACATATCCCTCACAATCTTTACATATTCACCAGGGACTCCTTTCTTATTGAGTGCCCACCACAGAATCTCTCTTTCTCAAGATCAATGAATACCATATGAGCGTTTGTTTCTTTACTCCTGTATTTTTCCATCAACTTCCTTATAATGAAAATTGCATCTGTTGTTGATCTACCCTGCATAAAGCCAAATTGATTCTCGGATATTTCGGTTTCTTCACGTATCCGTCTATCAATTACTCTTTCCCATATTTTCATGGTGTGGCTAAGCAGTTTTATAGCCCTGTAGTTTGTACATTGTTGTATATCTCCCTTGTTTTTGTAAACAGGTACCAGTATAGTGCTTCTCCATTCGTCTGGCATTTGTCCAACTTCCATAATTCTATTAAATAGACCTGCTAGCCACCTTGTTCCTGTCTCTCCCAATGCTCTCCATACTTCCCCAGGAATATCATCTGGTCCTACCGCTTTTCCTTTCTTTATTTTTTGAAGCGCTTGAGCCACTTCCTCGTTGGTTATTTTGGTGACCATTGCTGCTACTGTCTCCGTTGACTCTACAGGCTGTCTGTCAAATTCTTCATTTAATAAGCTGTCAAAGTACTTTCTCCATCTCTTTTTGACATCCCTTTCGTGAACTAGTATTTTATTATTTTCATCTCGGATACATCTAATCTGATTAAAATCTTTTGCTTTCTTTGCTCTCTGTTTGGCTATTTTATATATCTTCGTTTCGCCTTCCCTGGTATCAAGTTGATCGTATAGGTTTGAATACGCTTCTGCTTTAGCTTTTGCTACTGCTACTTTCGCTTTCTTTTTGGCGACCATATAGTTTTGAAGATCTATGTCCGATCTGGTTTCTTGCCACTTTTTATATAATTTTCTCTTCTCTTTTATGTTTCCTTGTACTTCATTTGACCACCACCAAGTCTCTTTATCTTCAAACTTCTTTCCTGACGTTTTCCCAAGTATTTCAATAGCCGTCTCTCTAATAATATTGGCCATTTTTCTCCAAATTGTGTTAGGGCTTCCTTTCATGTTCCAACATATTTTTTCTACTATTCTTTCCCTGAATAGACCTTCCTTCTCATCTTTTAGCATCCACCACTTGATTTTTTGTGGTCCTCTCCGATATTTTTGTTTAGTTTCGCTTTTTACTTCGATGTCCAGAACAAGCAGCTTATGTTGTTGGCTTACTGTCTCACTAACTATTACCTTGCAGTCCTTGCATTCACGTATGTCTTCTTTCCTTATCATGAAGTAGTCTATTTGGGATTGATGTTGTCCACTTTTGTAGGTAATAAGTTGAGTTTCTCTCTTTTTAAAGAATGTGTTAACAATCGCCATATCCAATGCTGTTGCTAATTCTAGCATGTCATCTCCAGCTTCATTTCTAGTTCCAAAGCCTAATCCCCCATGTATTGTTTCATATCCTGTCTTGGCTTGGCCCACATGTATTGAAACACAAATACTAAACTTAAAATATTTCTGATTACACACCTTAAAGCAGCCAAAAATCCTTCTTTTATTCCAAAAGAGTATATCAGGTTCTCTAAATCTTCTGTGAATTTACAATACGCATGTTTAAATAACAAAGGGTCATTGCTCATCAACGTCAATGTCTCTTCCAGATTTCCAATGCAGAGGTACGTATTAGAGAAGAATTGTAAACAATAAGATCCATTGGTTTGGATCCAAATCATCAAGATGTGTTGTCCTGCTTTGAGATTCAGTACGTAACTACTTGATCCTGTTGTAGAAAGTTCCCCAATATACTCGTTTACCTGAAAAACTTAATATTTAAAATATTTAGAAACGCTCTAAAAGTGAAATTGTTTGAAATTAAGTGTTCTATTATAATTTTCTTGTGTAATTATAAAAAAATCTTTCTTCTCTTCGAATTTATATATTTTTCCTTCTGTAATTATTGTCAGATATTATCCTTGTATGACCCTTGTATTTAAAGCTTTTTATATATATTTTCAAAAAACCTTTTTACCACATAGTGGTGTAAGGCGACAATACATTACATTATAATACAATACAAAAACAACGTAATCTTAAATTTAACTAATAACTGCTTTACATTTATATTATGTACTGACCCATTACTTCTAATTTCTAGCCAGCGTTGCTTCTATCCACGTTGTTCCCCTTTTCTCGATTATGTTGCCTAGTGTACTGTCCCAGGTTTGTCGTGGTCTACCTTTCTTCTTTCTTCTTTGCGTTTTTGCCTGCCAAATTTCTTTCACCGGTTTTGTCTGATCCATTCTCTGAAGATCACCCCACCAACTGAGTTGCCTTCTCTATATAAATTCTAACGTTGACTCGATTTCCAAATCTTCTCTTATTTGAGTGTTCCGTAGTCTATCTCTTTTGGTAACTCCTGGAACTCGTCTAAGGTATTTCATTTCTACTGCCTGTATTTTAATCTTTTGTCGTTCTGTTAGTACCCATGACTCGTAACCAAAGGTTAATACAGGTCTATATATGGACTTACATTATTTTTTGTTTTTCGTGTTATTTCTTTTTATTTATGAATTTATTGCTCATTGCATGGTATAGGTTCATTGTTTTTTGATTTCTATTATTAATTTCTCTTTCCTGTCTTCCGTTGTCTTCTAATTCTACTCCTAAGTATTGGAATGTTCGTGCTTGTTCTATGTTTACTTCTTCTATTTTTATGTTTATCTTTTCTTCTACTTCCTCTTCCCCCATGACCATAACTTTTGTTTTATTTTTATTAAATGTCATTCCATATTTTTTTAGTGTTTCATTCCATTTTAGTTGTTTCTCATTTTCGGCCAATATGACGACGTCATCGGCGAATGCTCCTTCTGAAATGTCTACTCTTCTTAAATTTCTATAACCCACATGCATTTTTTTTACTTTTACTTTACATTCTTTAATTATCTCATCCATGTAAATTATAAACAGTGTTGGACTTAATCCTCCTCCTTGTCTAAGTTCGTCGTTCGTAGTAAATGGTTTTGATGTTGTGTTTGGCTGATGATATAATTCACATTGTTGTTGTAAATGTTCTTAATTACCCTTATCATTTTGTTACTTATACCTCTCTTCTCTAATATTTCCCATAATTTTTGCCTTGAAAAGCCGTTTCAAGATCTATGTAAGCCATATATATTTTTTCTCCTGTTGCTGATATTTTTTTTCTATAATTTGCATGATTGTAAATATATGATCCTGGGTGCTTCTGCCTTTTCTGAAGCCGCTTTGTGATTCCTCGAGTGTGCTGTCAAATTTTCCGATTATTCTTTTGTGCAGTATTTTTTCCTATATTTTCATGGCAGTGCTTAACAGTGTTATTCCTCTGTAATTGTTGCAATCTGTTCTATCGCTCTTTTTATAAATCGGCACTATCTGTGCCTTATGCCAGTCCATCGGTATCTGTTCTTCTTTCCAAACTGGATTAAATATTTTTAATAATAGCTCTGTTGCATTTTGTCCCATTTTTTTATCATTTCACTGGTTATTCTGTCATAGCCTGGTGCTTTTCCGTTTTTCATTTCTGCAATAGCTTCTTGCAGTTCATTTATGGTTAATAGGGTCTACATTGTCTACTTCTATTCTTTGGTTCGCTACATTGTTTTCTTCAAGATAGCAGTGAGTTTGTAGCATCTCTCGGAAATATTCTCTCCATCTGTTCATTATTTCATTTTCTTCTGTAAGAATTTCGCCAGTTTTATTCTTTATATGTCTTTTATTTCTTGAATTATTTATTTCCTCATTGATTTTAATACTCCATAGAACAGTTTTTGATTCTCTTTACTGTTTGTTTCCATATTTTCTCCAAATTCTGTCCATTTGTCCTTCTTTGACTTTGTAACCACTTATTTTACTAGTCTCCTGTGTTTTTTATATTCTTCATAGTTTTCTGGTGTTTTGTTTTGTAAGTATATTTTCCAAGCATGTTTCTTTCTTTTAACTTGTTGTTTTATCTCTTCATTCCACCATGCAGTTTGCTTTCTTTTATTGCTCTTTTTACTTGTTCCACATACTTCTGTCGCTGTATATAGTATTATCTCTTTGAAGTAATTCCATAATTGTTCAACGTTTTGAGCCTCTCTATTTTCTTTAGTATCTTCTAGTTTTTGATTTATGATCATCTGGTACTTCTCAGTATTCTCTGTATTTCTCAACTTATATGACCTAATAGTTTCATATTCTTGCTTCTTTTCTTGCATTTAAAGCTTTTTACGAACACCTAAAATTCTATAATAAAATTTTTATTGAAACCTTATTTTATTAGTACCTTTTGTGAACTCCAATTAAATTTTGATATAACAATAGAAGATCCAGGTATGTCTCGTTTACTATAAGGTTGAACTTTTTTGTATATATCTGGGTTAACACTAATTGTTTTCGGCTCTATATTCTTCTTTATTCTTTCCATAAACGTTGTTGGGCATACACCACATTCACCTTCTGGTTCAACTACCCTGATCACAGCTTCCTTTTGTTTTTCGATAAAGATAGAATCGTTTATAGTTTGACTAGAAATAGTAACATGTTTTTTTATTATTCTGTTATTTTACAAGTACTGTAATTATTGGACGATACGATCTTTTATCACTTTGCGTTTAAAATGGTTGAAAATAGTTAAAGGGATAGACGCAAAATTTCGGCCTCAGTACTATTTAAATGCATTCATTTTTTTCGGATCCTGAGAAAAATAATATGTATTTTTGAAAAATGTAAACGCAGAATGAAAGATTACGTTATTACCGAGGGCCAAATGTTCCTGAAAACTTCTATAATGGTTATTTTAATAAGTTACAAGGACAAAAAAAAAGAGAAAATTTAGTGTTATTTTCAATTTCAAATATCTCATTCAAAAGAAACTTCTTGATTATTCTAAGGGATTTTCGGCCCTCGATAATAATGTAGTATTTCATTATTTGTTTAATTTTTCAAAAATATTTATTAGTTTTTTCAGAATTTGAAAAAATTAACACCATGGCCGAGCGGATATTTTCCAAATCGAACATTCGCTATCTTTGTCATACAACGTACTCAGTCAAACAGAATGTGGTGACAAGACAGTGACAAACAAAGCTACTCAATATTTTATACGGTTTGAGGAATATTTTGAGTTGTTTATCAAATAATATTGATAGTGTATTTGATAAGTATTTGATTAAAGAGGTGAAATTAATAAAAAGTTAATTATTGTTTATTATTTATGGAAGATTCAAGTAGAGAATACACCTATATACAGAGGATATATTCTGCCATCCAAGTATTTTGTTGTTAAAGATGTTCGAAATATATCTAAGCGTTCCATATACACACACCGGCAAAATTAGCCGAACATCTTAGAAATGGGACATGTTTGATGTTTCGAATTTCATAAACCAGTGGTCCGATTTAAGTGATTCTTTTAGTATGTTATAGCCTTATTATTTAAGAATATCGTTGTAATAATATTGATGCTAGACAGGTAAATATCATTTTATACCGGGTGTACCAATCATACTGTGTTTTTTTCTTAAAATTTGGAACACCCTGTGGAATATTCTAGCATATGTAAAATATCAAAATTAATACTCGATAGCATAATTAGGCTTTCTTAACATTTTCATTTTTGATTCATTTACTTATGTGAGACAATAAAAAAGTTATGTGCGTTAACAACTATCCATGTTTTTCATCAATAAATCCTCATAGTAGGGGAGGAAAGTATACTAAATTTGCAGTTACTCGAGCGTTATGGGGACCTATTGGATTGTGAAGGGTATGTGCTAAAATCAGAAAAAGGTCAAGTTAAGTTTTCCATAAAGTGGGGGACTTTTCATTTTTTAATTTAATTTTCCATTTGAAACAATCATTTTTCTCCGATTATAGCACCATGTATTCATAAATCGAAAGAACGTGTCGCATAGAAGTTGCTTATTTTTACGTAAAGAATCCAAATCTGCAATAAAAATTGGGGGCTCCTATTTAAGATTTTAAATTAAATCCCCCACCACACCACCGTAGGGGCTCGTGACACCCCACGGAGAAGGGTGAGGGGTAAATTAAAAATTTTTAAATACAAACCCTGCGATATTTTGCGAAATGAACATCAGATCGTAAAACTGCAAAATACACCTATTCAATATTTTTCAAAAATCTACCGAATGACACCAAACACGAGCCCCGCGAGGTTGGGTGTGGGTTACTTTAAAATCTTAAATAGGAAACCCCAATTTTTATTGCAGATTTGGATCCTTAACGTAAAAATAAGCAACTTTTATTCGCAACATTTCTTCCTATTATGGATAGATGGCGCTATAAAATCGGAAAAAACGATTAGTGGATATGGAATATTAAATTAAAAAATGGAGAGTCCCACACTTTATGGAAAACTTAACTTTTTTTGGTTTTAGCATCCACTCTTCACAATCCAATAGATCCCCATTACGCTCGAGTAACTGCAAATTTAGCATACTTTCCTCCCCTACCATGAGGATTTATTGATAAAAAACATGGCTAGTTGTTAAAGCACATAACTTTTTTATTTTCCACCATAAGCAAATTAATCAAAAAAGAAAATGTTAATAAAGCCTAAGTCTACAATCGAGTATTAATTTTAATATTTTATATATGCTAGAATATTCCACAGGGTGTTCCGAACTTTAAGAAAAAACACAGTATGATTGTTACACCCGGTATAAAATTAAATTTACCTGTCTAGCGACAATATTATTACACCCATATTCCTAAAAATTAAGGCTATAACATACTAAAAAAATTACTCAAATCGGAAAACAGGTTTAGGAAATTCGAGACATCAAACATGTCCCATTCTCAAGGTGTTCTGCTAATTTTGCCGGTGTGTGTATTATTAAAAAATTATTTTATCACTTATCTGTTCTCAATTGTATAGTATATAAATTATTTTAATTACTTAATACATAGTTAAGTGAAAGAATAATCATATTAATTAACTGAGTTACATAATTTAAGCGATTATACAAGTAACGGTTATCCAAGAACATTCAAAAGCCACCTCTAAGTTAATGATGACAATGTCATTGTCAACTAATGTTTACACCTCCATACCAGTGAGAATTTTACTACAAGTAATTTGCCGTGTAAAGAAAAAAGTAGGGATAGACGTAAAATATTTGGGCCTACGCTCTTAACTTCAAATTGTAAATGGGAATCTACAAGTATTTGGGAATAAAATACAAACCTTAAGTTAATAACTACAGTTTGTTTGAACAATGAATCACAAAATAGATACACGGGTTTATTTCTACTTTTTTGCGGTATGACAGGATATATAACTTCTTTCCATTCCAATCCATGCAATTGTTCCAGTCGTTTCGCAAATGGATATCTAGTTTCCTTCTTAATGTTGTCACTACTTGTATTGGACACTCTTGTCTTGACTTTAAACGAAGATCCTCTGTGGTAGATCGTTACAAGCTGCAATGATTTGTAGATATCCTCGTAGTCTAACCATTCTGTGATATCTTCATAGGCAAAGGTTGTTTTCACTTTTTTAGATTTCGGTAATTGATCTGATTTTTTAGTATCTAAAACGAATTAGATTTGAATAAATAGTGAGCATGTAATTTTGCAATTTTATTGAGCCATATTACCCGTATGCACGCCAATGGTGAATATATAATTGTTAATTTTATGTCAAAAAATAAGCGATAACCACCTCTTAAAACCTATCAAATTTCATTTGCATGTCTCAACCGGTTGTAGAGCAATAGATAAATCGTCAGTTTGTAAGAAAGGTTAACATCCCGTATCTGGCAAACGAAGCATTTGCGGACATATATTTATAAAGCAAACGTTCATTGTTTTTTCATGTAGGCTTACCCCTTGTAAGTTTGTCGCACTTATTTAGAAACACCCTGTATTGATGATACTAGGGTGACCAAATCATAAACTTGAAAATACGTGACATTAAGGGCCTCTTCAGGGGCCTCCATGGAGAGGTAATCATTGAATCCTGCTCTTTGCCAAATAATTTGAGACATAAACCTTTTTCAATTTAGCTTCGAATATGTAATTTAATTTAAAATGTAGGGCATTAAAATTTAAATAAAAACAATGATTTTGCATCTTAAAAATGGGACAATCCCGTTTTACGGGACGTTTGGATACCCTAGATTAGATTACACTAACATATCGATGCTACTGTCTAGATAGTATGCGGTCTACCTTGAGGGTGCGATCTACCTGAAGGATTTTCACAAAATAATGAAATGCGAGAAAACTCTTGTAGAAAAAAATATTTATTCACATGTAATAAACATTATCAGCAAAATAAATAAATTGAGGTTGATATTTGCCCATACCCTGGGAAAAGACTATGGTGTTATTTATTATAATTGTAGAAAAACTAAATTTATTCCAGAGAAATAAAGTTTTTGTCGGGACACTTGACCAGCCAGGCTGCAAATGGATTTTGTACTATAAACCTAATACACTGAACGGCACAAAAAACGGCCACCCCACAAAATTGGTCATTTTTGATGTCTCGAATTTCCTAAACCTGTTGTCCGATTTAAGTGATTTTTTAATATGTTATAGTCTAATTTTTTAACAATATCGCTGTAATAATATTGTTGCTATAGAGGTAAATTATCATTGTATACCGGGTGTACCAATCAAACTGTGTTTTTTGTCAAAGTTCACCATACCCTGTGGAATATTCTACCATTTATAAAATACTGAAATTAAAAGTAAACTAAAGCATCAGGTTTTCTCAACATTCTGTTTTTTGATTGATTCGATTATGTTGGATAATAAAAAGTTAGGTACTTTAACAACTAGCCATGTTTTTCATCAATACAGGGTGTTTCTAAATAAGTGCGACAAACTTTAAGGGGTATTTCTGCATTAAAAAATAATGACCGTTTGCTTTATAAACATAATGCCCGCAAATGATTCGTTTCCGAGATACGGGATGTTGAATTTTTTCTTACAAACTGACGATTTATTTATTGCTTTAAAACCGTTAAGATGTGCAAATGAAATTTGGTAGATTTTAAGAGACAATTATTGCACATTTTTTGACATGCAATTAAGAATTTTATATTTTCCATTGGCGCGAATATGGGTAATATTACTCGTAATATCACCCTCATGCACGCCAATGGTGAATATAAAATTCTTAATTGTATGTCAAAAAATTCGCAATAGCAACCTCTTAAAACCTACCAAATTTCATTTGCATATCATAACCGGTTTTTAGAGTAATAAATGAATCGTCAGTTTGTAAGAGAAAATTCAACATCCCGTATCTCGAAAACGAAGCATTTGAGGACATATTAATGTTTATAAAGTGAACGGTCATTATCTTTTCATGCAGAATTACCCCTTAAAGTTTGTCGTACTTATTTAGAAACACCCTGTAATGATGAAGAACATGGCTAGTTGTTAAAGTACCTAACTTTTTTGTTATCCAACACAAGCGAATGAATAAAAAAACAGAACGTTAAGAAAACCTCAAGCTGTAGTTGGGTTTTAGTTTCAGTATTTTATAAATGCTAGAATATTCCAGAGGGTGTGGTGAACTTTGGGAAAAACACAGTTTGATTGACATATCAAATTTTTCTCTGACGCGCAGTGAATCATATGCACTTAGTATTCTGTAGAATTTCGAATGTGATATAATAAACAAAAAGTTAGAGGCAGAAATATTTAAAATAATAAAAAATTACAATATACATCGATGGACTGAAGTATCACATTTTCATTAATAAACAACCATCCCTTTGGCGCACTCATGTGTATATTATCGCATGATATATATTTTCCACACCAGCGGCATGTATTATTTAATAAAAAATTGAGGTCGTTCATTTTTCGTTTGTTTTTAATAGAATAAATAAAAGCGAGTGTATAATATTTTACCCCAATCCAATTTAATTAGGTAAAGTCAAAATATTTCATTGTTGACAAAAAAATATGTTGATGAAAAAATATAGTATTTTTACTACAAAAACGTTATTACGTAGGTCAAAATTTTTGACGTAAGAGAACTGTCAAAACATTAGAATGTGACTTTTCATTATTGCCGTGTTTATAATAAACATAGCAATAATGAAAAGTCACATTCTAATGTTTTGACAGTTCTCTTACGTCAAAAATTTTGACCTACGTAATAACGTTTTTGTAGTAAAAATACTATATATAGATATTGTATTTCATGGCAAAACAAAACACAAACTATTTTTGTTTGCTTATTCAGAATGTTACTGCATATACAAGGGCTACTTCACGTATTATAGCCCATAAAAGAAAAAAGAAGACGTAAAACTGCAAACAATATTATTAATAAAATGTCTATAGTCTTAACTGGGAGATAGATAAGGGTAGAAAACGTTATGAGACCAGCCAATCCAGTAGAATTTGTGTTTTGGCCCTAACCGTAAACAATACTGTTAAAATGATCGGTAGTTTATGAAAAAGCAATAGAAAATCGCTGAAAGGTTTCAAAAAGCGCAACTAAACCCTTTAGAAGCGTTCAAAATGTCTTACCCTACGGCCAGACGAGCGATAATTACAGGGCTGTAAGAGTAGCAAAATAAAGCTCGAATAATGTAGGTCCTACAGTGAGTATAGTGAATGGCCACTGCAGCGATGCACTATACTCCCCCTTAAACCCATTTTTCGAGCTTCATTTTACTGTTATTATAGCGCTGTAATTGTCGCTTGTCTGGCCGTAGGGTTAATCTGATTTAATAGTAAGGCTACGATTATACAAGCGACAATTATAGCGCTGTAAGAGCAGTGAAATGTAGCTCGAAAAATGGGTCCCACAGTGAGTATAGTGGATCGCTACAGCGATATTTACAGCATGGTCTGGCTATCCATTATACTCACTGTTGTACCCATTTTTCGAGCTTTATTTTACTGCTCTTACAGCGCTGTAATTGTCACTTGTCTGGCCGTACACTTACTATTAAAGCAGATTAACCCTACGACCATACAAGCGATAATTACAGCGCTATAAGAGCAGTAAAATAAAGCTCGAGAAATCGGTCCTACAGAGAGTATATTGGATAGCCAGACAATGTTGTAAATATCGGTGCAGCGATCCATTATACTCACGGTGGGACCCATTTTTCAAGCTTCAATTTACTGTTGTTACAGCGTTGTAATTGTCGCTTGTTTGGCCGTAACCTAAGAGGCTGTAATACAACCCCCTCCAAATTCTGCTCAATTGTATTCACGTAGTGGAATGGAGAATGGTATGAAAGTTAACTAATTAGAATCAAATTTTTTATAGTTATAATTAAAATCAGGTCAAAAATCGCATTCAAGTAAAAGTGTTCACGAATTTGCATATTTTGGGACAGTCAGATACTTCTTCTTTTTCTTCTTCTTCTTCTTCTTCTTCTTCTTCTTCTTCTTCTTATTCTTCTTCTTCTTCTTCTTCTTCTTCTTCTTCTTCTTATATTCTTTTGCGCCTTTTAAACTGTCTCAATGAACTTACCTGTTAATACAGCGGTATCTATATTGTTATCTTTTTGAACCATAAAAGAGTATTTATCTCTGAATGGGTCAACGGTTAAAAAACTTTTGATTGGTTTTAATGGCGCTCTTGGGTTTACAATTTTCTCTTTAATAGCCCAATCGATCCACCTGTATCTTTTCCAAGGCTCATGCTCTAAAATAAATAGAACACTATTACAAATATTTCCGGTTGGTCTTCCTTCATGTCACGAAGGTTTTGGTTTTTAAATTTTGAAAACTGTAGCCGATTTACTTGGCCCTCTTTGGGCAAATGAATCCAAATTACCTTCATCTTTTGTCGGTTTCAATAAAGGTACAGTACGGGTCTGAGGTACTAGCAAATTGTGGGACCAGCCTTTGTTTGATTCGCTAAAAATAAAAATGTAATTTAAAAAAATCTACTACGCAGGGTGGATGTTATGAGGGGCGAAAGTTTTAACTAATTGCAGTTAATAATACATGGAAGAATACAGGCTAAAAGGAGTCATGGAAGAAGACGCATCTCCTGATTAAACAATTTGAGAGATTGGTTTTAGCTGCACCTCTGTCAATCTCCTTAGAGCAGCGGTATCGAAAGTACGAATTGCCATGATGGTTGTTAACCTTTTTAAAGGAGATGGCACATGAAGAAGAAGAAGAAGAAGAAGAAGAAGCGCAAATAATTTTTTTGTAAGAAATTATCCTAGTGTTGCTACACTACTGATAGCAAAATAATGTCCACCTTCATTAAACCTACTGAGTAACTTGTAATACAAATTTCGGGTAGAAAGCATTTAAAACGTGGTTTTACCTACCTATTAGAAATTTCGAAGTTCTCCCCCGCCAACCCCTGGTAGGAATTGCATTTATAATTTTAAGCAGTCCTTATCAATTTACAATTCGACCATTCTGGTTGTCGTATTTATTAGTTTAAGAGTTATAACTCTCGCTTATTTATGTTGAAAGTATCAACTTGCAATCCAGCAAAGCTGGAAGCTTTGAACCCGATTTTGAACAAATCTTCTGTCACAAAGGATTACTGCTGCTATATACAATGTGTATATCTCTAATTTTTTCGCTCAAGATTTGTGTCACTATTCTATTTTATTATTGTTAGTATGTATCTGGTTGCCGTTAAAACACGATTATATTAATCGGAACTAAGGTAATACAGTAGCGATCAACAGGTAGCCAAAACGCGTTCCAAGATTGCGGCTATAATTTTGAATATTTTTTCGAGATATTTGGCACACGTATTCGTAATATAATAAAGAATGGCGGTACAGAGCCCAATTTGAAAAATATATTAATATGTGGAAATTACTCTGTAATTAAATACAAAATTAAAAAAACGAGCCTGTACCGCCATTAAGAAGAACAAAAAATACACTTTCTTCAAATAAACTTTTTTATCCGATGCCTAGATTTTGTGTCATTTTGGAAATACTAATGAAATAAAAAATTTTAGTAGTTCCAAAATGACACAAAATCTAGGCATCGGATAAAAAAGTTTATTTGAAGAAAGTGTATTTTTTTGTTCTTCTTAATGGCGGTACAGGCTCGTTTTTTTAATATTGTATTTAATTACAGAGTAATTTCCACATATTAATTTATTTTTAAAATTGGGCTCTGTACCGCCATTCTTTATTATATTACGAATACGTGTGCCAAATATCTCGAAAAAATATTCAAAATTACAGCCGCAATCTTGGAACGCGTTTTCGCTACCTGTTGATCGCTACTGTTTTCTCTTAAAATTATTCAAGTGTAGTGGATGAAGCTATACATATATTTGTGAATATTTCGTTGTATTATGAATTTATCCAGTTAATAATATATTTCCCTAAGGGTACTTGGATGATGTATTAATCAATTACGTTTCAGAGGTTGTAAGACAATGAGTGATTTAGGATTGTTGTCGTATTTTAAAGCGTGATTTAATGAAATGCTCTCTAAATTGGTGTCACGCAAATACGCAATAGATTTTGCATGAATTTTACGCAATACAATGAGTTTTTAAAAGCAGTAAAAGTGGCGAAAGATGCAAAATCTAAATCAGCATTACAGAAGGTAATAATCTTCTTCTTCCTTCTTATTTGTATGCTTTAAAGTCTGTTTCATTTTCAATATTAGGCTCCTAAATTGTTTAAATTATCGCACTACCTTTTTCTTGGTCTGCCAATACTTCTTCGTCTATTTGGTGACTTATCTCGTGCTTTTCGTACTATCCTATCCTCTACCATTCTACGAATGTGTTCGTTCCAGTCCTGTTTTCGTTTTGTCACCCATCCATTTATGTCTTTTACATTGCATGATTTTCTTATGTTTTCGTTTCTCTCCCTATCCAAAAGACTTTTCCCTAATATTCGTCGAAGTATTTTCATCTCTTTTGTTTCTAGTAGTCGTCTCGTTTTAGATGTGAATCAGTCTTGTCTCCGCCGTGTATGTCAATATAGGTAATAAGGTTATAACTACAAAAATATAACACAAGAAGTTGACGTTCTTGCGGAAAGTTACTTCTGTTTTTCTTATAAAGATTAAGAAGAAGAATTTGTTTGCATGAATCATGCTGAATTTGTTTCGGCGCCTAACAAAAAATCCTTTCACAATCATCTTCATTAAGCTCTTGATTTAAATGTGCATGATATGGATGCATCTTGTTCTTTTTTATAATTCTTCCTAAAATACGACCATTAAATTCAAAAGTATTTCCTTTTTAATAGACTATAAATAAAATAAATGATGAATGCTTACTTGTCAATTGAAATTCCAAGTGTCAATATAAAACTATCTGAATCAACTTCTTGCTCTTGTGGTGGTGGTGTTCTTTGAAATGGCTCTTTTTTTCTGACGCTACTTTTTTCTCTCTTTACACTTTTTTTATCTTTTTCGGTTTTATCTGTCACAGTATCACTTCTAGTTTCACTTTTAACGCTTTTATAACTAATGCTTTTATTGCTTTTTTCACTTTTGACACTCATTTTGCTGCTTCTTCCCGATAAAGGAGTACCTTTCTTACTAGGTTTTTGTTTAATTTCACTTTCCAACCAAGTGTATTGGCATGTATGATCCAAGCAAAGTTGCCATACTGCAGGGTTATCCATATCTAAAAAAATATATACTTTAATAACCAAAAAGTTCTATTATCTACTATACTGCTATCATTGTTTATATACGGAGATAGTTAGTCAGCCCAATAGGAAAATATGTTTGATTCAAATTGAGACAGCCACCAGATGCCCTCACAATTTTTGTCAGGGTCGCAATGTCAAAATGCATAAACACCAAGTTGGATACGATCCTATTCATAACACCCCAACTCGCATACGTATTAAGAAAAATAAATATTAATATAGAAGAGTATATGTAGAAAATGAATTAATGATGCTCTGCTATATAATGTATAGTAAAATTCAATTTCTAAATATATTCTTCCATATATATTTATTTTTCTTAGTATGTATGCGAGTTAAGGTGTTATGAATAGGATCGTATCCAACTTGGTGTCTATGCATTTTGACGTTGCGACCCTGACAGAAATTGTGGGGACATCTGGTGACTGTCTCAATTTGAATCAAACAAATTTTCCTATTGGGTTGACCAACTATCCCTACATAAACAATGCTGCTATCTTAACTCTCTCTGTGGTGTGTCCATTTCTATTTACAAAGCGATCCTGCGCATGTGACAGACAAAGATGCCTAGACTACTAAAATTGAATATTGTTCATTGATATTGGCGATACACCTCGATGCACAGAGCGGCCCATACCTTGCATGGTATACCCTTTATTAGGTCTATGATTATGTCACGTTCTATGCCAAATTGTAAATTAACTTTTAATGTAAATTTAATAAATTTAAAATAGCTGCGATCGTCTAGCGGATAATAGTTGAATTATGACAGACAGTAATGTAGATTACTTATGTCAAGTGAATGTATGTGGTGAACTTATGGACTTAATAAAGGATAGACCAGGCAAGGTATGGGCCGCTCTGTGCATCGAGCTGTAACGCCAAGATTAATGTACAATATTCACTTTGATTGATCTAGTCATCTTTGTTTGTCACATGCGCGGGATCGCTTTGTAAAAATATCGACAAACCACCGACTGACTGCTGCGCGTTGCGCTATCTTGCTCAGTATGCCTTGTCTACCCTTAATATGTCTATGGGCGAATTCGTATGACTTCAACCGAAAAAACCAGAGATATGTAAAGAAAATAGATCAGGCTAGTCATATGCCACTCAATGCATCGGGGTGTAACGCTGATATCAAGTACGGTGGTCTAGCTATCTTTGTCTGTCGTGCGAGTGTGAGCGTATCTACCAAGAGGTGGGAATAACGGAACGACAGTGACACACAGGCGGCGGCCATCATATGCTAGAGAGAGAAAGCTAAGCGCCGGTAGAGAGAGATAGATAGACCACCGACCAGAACTGTTCCGCGTTACGCTATTTTTCGAACTGGCCTAATCTATTCTGTTATATCTATGGAAAAAACTGTCTGACCATGCATTGTATATAAATATATCGTTCTTCTTCTTACACATCACATGTGGCGTAACCTAAAAGATACTTTTCTCTCTAACACATTGATTTTCTTATGCCTGATTGATTTATTTTTTTCGTGCCTGCTTTGGTTATCTACTACAAATAGAATAGAATATGTAACTAGAATGTTGTTACCTGTTGTATATATTTTGTTTGGAATCCAACCTGTTAAACAGTGAATAATATCAAAATCTAAAAGCTCCTCTTCTTCTGTCCAAGTTAAACCCGCTAGTATCATGAGAGCTTTTGAAAGCAAAAATGGCCATATTTCTATCACTCTATCTGCTTTCTTTTCTGATTTTTCCTAAAACACCAAAATAAAGACCGCGTATCGCTACAATTATTATGCTCTATACTGAACTCTTCTTTTCTTTATTTCTTGTTTAGAAAGTGACTCTTTAGATTTTCCGTCTTTTTTTCTACCAGTTAATTGGGATCCCATATCTTCTACTATCACTGAAGTTGATGGAGGAATAGGACAGGAAGGAAGCATTATTTCATTTTGTTGGTTTACGGGAATCTTATCACTGACGAATATTTTTCTCCAAGATCCCATCCAGTACAATCTTACTACATATTTTCCTAAAATCGAAAAACTATATTTATTATAACCAGTGCGCATCCCATTTTTGAACCATTTGAATTTTTGACAACCACTAGTTGTCAACATTTAACATTCTAAAAATCTGTTGCTTTCTTTTGTAGTACCATAACACAGTCGTCTTTGTAATAGTTATTGTCTAAAATAACATATTCATTGTAAAAATTAATTTCAAAACCCATAAAATAAATAGATATATCCTCGGCAGTCTCGGCACGGAGCAAGAGAAATCTCCTGCAGCCAACTGAATGATATAGTTCTAAATGTCCCTTGAGGTAAACCTTATTAACCTGTAAGGTTGTAAGGTAATTGTAAAAGTCCGTAAGTATTGTATTAAGCACCTTGATTTTCGTGTTTTTGATTTTGTTCGTTTAATTCTCGTTTTTTTTTTATACCTAAACCTTTTACTTACCTACTGGATTTGGAGTAGGATTATGTGGATAACTTTTTCCAGATTTACAATTGCAGTAAATGTGATTCCAAGGTCTCCACGGCTCTTTGTCAAACGAGGGATTAAAACTAGGAGATGTATACTCCACAGAAAATTGTTTCTCATTTCCTAAATAGAAGAGTGTTTCAATACTGCTAATAAAACTTCTTACAAACTTAGAATGTAGTAAATGGCTGCTGCCTGTTCGAAGATCCGGGTATTTTCCTGTTTCGTTTTTTATTACTAAATGTGCCTGAAAATAATATACGGAAAATATTTTGAATATATAAATTAATTAAAAAAATATAAATAATTTCATTTGCTTACATCCATAAATACTTCATCGACTTTTTTCCATTCATGAGCATGTAGACTTGGAGGCAAATATATTATACGTTGATCGTCATAAGGTATTAACTGCATGGTAGATCCTTTCTTGTCTACACTATTTCTACCCCCATTTACCTGTGAAAAAATCATCGATCATCAAGTAAATATCCTATACAGGTTTTTAAAGGTTCTAAAAGGTATATAAGGGGAAGCCGTTGGCGAGTCCTTGAAGAGGTATAGTTGATTTGGCTTTGCTTTTTTTAACAATCATCGAAAGTGAAAATTTCTATTAGTAAGAATCTAAAACAAGGTTGCTGCATAGCACCTACACTCTTTAAAATATATCTAAATGAGGTGCTCTCTCTGTGGAGAAGAATGTGCTGCAACATTGGAATCCCAATCAAAACGATAGGTTGTACACGATACACTTCGCTGACAACCAAACCATTCTAGCTGAAGACGAGAGTGATATAGACTATATGATCAGAAAACTGGAGGAGTACACCAAGTAGGGCCTCACAATTAATACACAAAAACCGACACCTTAGTTGTAGGAGAGAAACCAGAGAAACCTACGAATTGAAAAGGGATCTATAAAATCAACAGAAACCTTCAAATATTTGGGAGTCCAAATAACGTGAAGAGCAGGGGGTAACGAAGAAATACATTCCCGGATTGACCAAGCAAGATCAGCCACCAGACAGCTACATGGAGTATTGTGGAATAATAAAATAACAAAAGAAAATAAAAGAAAAATTTATAAAACAATAACAGAAAGTATTGGGTTGTATGGCGTCGAACTCCGAAAATTAAGGGCATGAAAATTGGAGACGATGTTCCCCACTCAATAAACTTCATAGGGTGAGAAACGAAGATATTAATAAAGAAATGTAAATTGAGCTTGAAATAATCAGACATAATCGAAGCCGAAAAACTTACTATAGTCACCTTCAAAAAATGCCTAAAAAGAGATGGAAAAAAATAGGAAAATGGACTCCGCCCACTAGAAAAAAACGAAGTAGACCAAGACGATCCTGAAGAGTGGATGTCGAAGATTCAATGACCGCCAGAGATCTAAAAACTGAAGACGGCTTCGACAAAGAGCGCTGGAAATTAGGATGTGAGAAGCGGCGTCAGCTGTAGAAGACTTGCTTATTATATTAATATGATATACAGGGTGTTTGGTAAAGAATGGGCCATAGCTTAACCTTAGATTCCTGAGGTTAAAATAGGTCGATTTAAGCTAACTTGCTTTAGTACGAAAGTTGATAATAACCGAAATACAGGGTGTCAAAGTTAAACTATTATTTTATTTATTCTTGAATATTTTCTGGCAAACATGGGATAACATCATGAAATTTGGTACGCGGGGGCTTTTTTGATGAGAAATCTAAATTCGCCACCAAAAAAGATGTATCACCCAGAGGGCGCCACATACGTCTTTAGTGCTCATTTAATACGTTCAGTTTTTTTATCCCCCAATCTACATACTTTTTGAATCAAAATTTTAATTCTCTTTTTATACTTAATAGAGGTATACTACATTCATCTCGCTAAACTCAACTGTTTTCGAGATAAACGCATTTTAAATCTGCGACACAACATATTTTTATGCATAATATCATTGTAGTTAGAACCGAAAAATAAACTTGAAACCATAGTAATTGTGCCAGGACCTCGATTTTTGACCCTTCGCTTCGTTATCGGACGTATTCACTTTGTAGCTGTTTAGTGTACAAATAGCGAATGATCAATAACGAAAAAAAGGGTCAAAAATCGAGGTCCAATTCTGATATTTATGTCATTGCCCCGCAAATTCTATTTGAAGAAATTTACGAATCATTTTTGTAAATTTTTATGGTTTTAAGTTATTTTTCAGGTGTAACTACAATATGCAAAAAATTAAGTTGCCCCGCAGATTTAAAATGCGTTTATCTCAAAAACGGTTGAGTTTAACGAGTTGAATTTAGTATACCTTTTTTAAGTAATATTAGAAGAATAAAACTTTTGATTCAAGAAGTATATAGAGTGGGTAATTAAAAAAATTGACCCTATGTAATGAGCGATGAAAGGCGTATGTGGCTCCCTCTGGGCAATACATCATTTTTGGTGATGAATTTAGATTTCTCGTCCTAAAAAACCCCCGCTTACCAAATTTGGTGTTATTATCCCATGCCTGTTAGGAAATATTCAAGAATAAACAAATGAAAAGTTTAACTTTGACACCCTGTATATCGGTTATTATTAACTTTTTTACTAAGGTAAGTTAGCTTAAATCGACCTATTTGAACCTCAGGAATCTATGGTTAAGCTCTGGCCCATTATTTACCAAACACCCTGTATACAGGGTGTCCAGAAACTCTACCGACAAACGAAGACAGGAGATTCCTCAGATAATTTTAAGATAATTTAACCCAATTCACCTAGTCCGAAAATACTTCCTAAGGGAGCTAGAGCTCTTTGAAGATGGCGTCATGTAATTAGTTTTTCTTAAATACCTCCAGAACGCTTCTATTTAGAAAAACGAAAATTGGTATACATATTTACTTTCCAGAAATGAATCGATTTCATCCATTGCGAATTTCAAGTACAGGCCATAGGCGTCCGTTTTGGGTAGGGCAACGGTTATTTTATCGCCTAACTTTTTTGTCTTTAATTTTTAAGCATTTTTGACTCTGAATTATTTATTTCTGAGTTATTCTAGTACTAAAAGGTACTCTTAGTTTAAGTCGATAGGATACACCGTTTTCTAGAAAAATCGATTTGAAAATTTTTCGTCCCTTGAATTTAAAAAAGAAGATTAAAAAAACTATTTAGAAAGATGAAAACTGGTACATTTATTTATATTCCAGAGATTATTCGATTTCATTAATGGCGAATTTACAGTACCGGTCATAGGCGTCCGTTTTGGGTAGGTCAACAATTCTTTTATAGCATACCTTTATTGTCTTTAATTTTTAAGTATTTTTGACACTAGATTACTCAATTATAAGATATTCGAGTACTAAAAGTTACTCTTGCTTTAAGTTGGTAAAATACATCGGTTTTTTTTTTTAATTTTTTTAACTTTTTTTTCAAATTCCCAAAACTAAAAACTTTCAAATCGATTTTTCTAGAAAACGGTGTATCCTATCGACTTAAAGTAAGAGTACCTTTTAGTACTAGAATACCTCACAATTTATTAATCCAGTATCAAAAATGCTTAAAAGTTGAAGACAAAAAAGTTATGCGATAAAATAACCGTTGCCCTACCCAAAACGTACGCCTATGACCGATACTAGAAATTCGCAATGAATGGAATCGATTAATTTCAGGAAAGTAAATATGTATACCAATTTTAGTTTTTCTAAATAGAAGCGTTCTGGAGGTATTTAAGAAAAACTAATTACATGGCGCCATCTTCAAAGAGCTCTAGCTCCCTTAGGAAGCATTTTCGGACTAGGTGAATTGGGTTAAATTGTCATAAAATTATCTGAGGAATCTCCTGTCTTCGTTTGTCAGTAGAGTTTCTGGACACCCTGTATAAAAGTGAAAAAAATCATTTTTGCCTATAAAACGCTTCTTATACATTTTTGAGAAATATAGTTGAAACAAAAGTTGTATTATATCTTCAAAAATTTCATTAATTTGCGTGTTTCTAAAATACATAAACAATTGACCGGGATAATTGCAAAAAACCTTATTTATTTTATTAGAATTTTAAAAAATTACCCCTGGAGAATCCCATTTCTCAGAGTTAATTTCTGTATCCAAAAATTCTGGAAAAGGTACATCGTTAGGAGCTTCTGCTTCGTAAAGTTTTGAACACAAATCCGCAACTGCGGATTCTAGTTGAATATGGGAATCTTTTACTTTTGCTGCTCTGGTGCCAGATGACATTTCTGACAATGTCAAAAATTGGAAGATGTGATCTAGCGTAGTCTATTAAACAATAAATTAAGAGTAAACAGTAGCGATCAACAGGTAGCAACAAAATATAACTTCGGGAGATAGTATCATAAACTTTGGCAACAGTGGTAATCTTTGACATTATCTAAGATTAATATTTTGACACTATCATAGTCGCGCTAAAAGGAAGTAATAGAAAACGATTTTATTATTAATAAATAGATATTTATAAAAATAAACCAAAATGGGTGAAAATTTTATGTTAAGATAGTTATTTAGAAAGGTATTTGCATGAAATATCTAATAATAAAGCAATAATAAATAATCATTTTTTGTTGTGAAGCGAAACAAATTTCGATTTTCGCATAATTTTGGCACGGTTTTTAATGGACTTTTTCTTGGAAGGTTTCACTTTATTTTTCGTTTGATTTACTTTTTCCATTTTGTTAAACTATTGATAATATTTTTAGAATAAAAAATCCTCCTAAAACTTTATATACTCGCATTAGAATTCGAAATATTTTTAGGTGAAATATACTTACCTACCTACATATAACTAAAACTCACAATTAACAACAATCTATTCTTTCAAAGAGGCCAACAGCTTATACAACAACAACACATACAGTGCTAGTCAAAAGTCCGTACCCCCTAGTATCTTTTGAATGGTTATACCTATAATAGTGAAATTTGGAGGAAGGAAATAAACTGACGTGAGCTTCTTAACTAGTCATGACAGGTGACGTAATAGTGACAGATGCCGTTACAGAGCCACTGTGACCGAAAATTTTAAATGGGACTCTATGGCAAGTGATACCTCGTTTGAAAGGTATTCAAAATACCTATTCAGTCATACTAATTTTTTGGGTTTTAGTTGATTTTGATTTTGGTGAATAAATTAAATTAATATATTTTAGTTTCGCATTTAATTAATAAAAATTCAAATGTCCGCCTATGGTTTTTTTGTCAAAAATGTTGACTTTTTCAATTCACTAGTAGTTTTTACGTCAACGTTAACCTTTCTGACAAGTATTTATATGCGGAATTTTGAATTTTTATTAATTAAATGCGAAACTACAATTTTATATTTATTTCATTTCTTCATCAAAATTAGCGTAAACTCAAACAAAATTAGTATGACTGAATAGGTATTTCAAATACCTTTCAAACGAGGTATTACTTGCCATAAGGTCCCATTTAAAATTATCAGTCACAGTGGCTCTGTAACGTCATCTGTCAGTATTGCGTCACCTGTCATGACTAGTTAAGAAGCTTACGTCCGTTTATTTCCTCCCTCCAAATTTTCACTCTTATAGGTATAACCGTCCAAAAGATACGAGGGGGCGTACGGACTTTTGACTAGCACTGTATATAATAAATTAACTATCAATAAACACTACTTTCCTATGAAACAACAAAAACGAATTCTTAAATTAACACACTACTGCACTGAACAGATATCGATAAAGATGACAGAACAGATTAGAGAAAATCTGACGCAGGTTTGTTAAAATAACAGTGATAATTTCTCTATGTTGCCTAATTAGTTATTTAGTTATAATATGTTCGATTTCTTGTTAGAAATAAAAAAATTTAGTAGTTCCAAGATTACACAA